>NC_041370.1:2776241-2823741 GCF_900634415.1 Cottoperca gobio | reverse complement strand
GATTTACTGTTTTTCATGCAGAAATGGCAGAAAATGCTGTTTTTGTTTTTTTCCAGCCTCTCAAACACGGAGATTTCCTGCTTTTCTGTTTGATATCATATGAAACTGAATATCTTTGGGTTTGGACTGACGCAACCAGAAATCTAAAGACGTCACTCTGGACTTTGAGAAACTGGGACGGACATTTTTCACTTTTCTGACATTTTATAGACCAAACGATTGATCAGTCCATCGATAATGAGAATAATTCTTAGTTTCAAATGTCAATCTGATTAAAAATAAACCTGCGCCACTGCTGTGTTGCACATGATAAAGCTAACTTCTGTATGTCGTGTTATTATTATTAAGTTTAATGCTCTGAATCTAAATGTTTCTCCCCGTCTGTTAGTTCTTTCGCATCCTGAACAACTACCCGCTGCAACACAAGCTGCTGCTCACGGGCACTCCTCTGCAGAACAACCTGGAGGAGCTCTTCCACCTGCTGAACTTCCTGACCCCAGTGAGATTCAAGTCAGTAGCCCCACATGTGGCCACAGCATAATGTGGCTGTAATGCACATCCAATGACCCCCCCCCCACCCCCCACCCTGTATTCATGTATGTATTTCTCTCTGCAGCAACCTGGAAGGCTTCCTGGAGGAGTTCGCAGACATCGCTAAAGAGGACCAGATCAAGAAGCTCCACGACATGCTGGGCCCTCACATGCTCCGGAGGCTGAAGGCTGACGTCTTCAAACACATGCCTTCAAAGACTGAGCTCATTGTTCGGGTGGAGCTCAGCCCCATGCAGAAGTACGTGAAGAGAAGTCGTTAAATTAGACGAGCATGAAAAGTGAACCAGATGCACCGATTTGCAATGTCCTTGGCCGATTCTTGTTTAAAGTCTGAGCTGCATGTTCGGGTTTTCTCATAGTTGACAGGATACACAGACGTTTGATTTAATGTGAAGAACGTCAGGTTCAGGGTCTACTACTCAGTGAACACTAAGGATGTCTGTAGATATAATCTGAAATACATGCATGTTATCCTTTCCTTTTGTCTAATCTCTTTTCTCTCTCTGATCTTCTGTCTTTGTTGCAACAAAGGAAATACTATAAGTTCATCCTGACGCGTAACTTCGAGGCCCTGAACACTCGTGGAGGAGGAAACCAAGTGTCTCTGCTCAACGTGGTGATGGACCTGAAGAAGTGCTGCAATCACCCCTACCTCTTCCCTGCAGCCGCCATGGTACGATCCAAGTCTTTACACGCAGTTATAAAAAGTGTTTCTTCTGGGGGTGCATGTGAACTAAGTCTACGTATTGAACCATGTTTAATGGAGCTATAACTCGATGCAGCTTTATTTTGAAATTCCCGTGGCATGCATGTGTCTCTGCTCCTTCCTAAACATTCACACGTTGCTTCATTAAACATGAGAAATGTGGCACTTGGTCTTTTTAAATGTCTGGAGGAGCACTTTAATAAAATAGTCTCATCGTATTTGAGTTGCTTTCAGTAACTGCTTGTGTTTAATGTGCAGATGATCTCACATCGATCACAGGCCCCTGAATTAAATCAAACCGTGTCGCTAGCGAACGTGGTATTGTGATGCGACTTGTGATTTACAGACTTCTTTCTCTCATCATAGGAGGCACCAAGACTTCCAAACGGCATGTATGAAGGCAATGCTCTGACTAAGTCTTCAGGGAAACTGACGCTGCTGCAGAAGATGATGAGGAAGCTGAAGGACGGAGGCCACAGGGTTCTCGTCTTCTCCCAGATGACCAAGATGCTGGACCTGCTGGAGGACTTCCTGGAGAACGAGGGATACAAATATGAGAGAATTGATGGAGGAGTCACCGGCAGTTTGAGACAGGAGGCCATCGACCGCTTCAATGGTGAGCCGCCGACGAGCACCCGCCATCAGTGTTTCACACGTGCGGTCTGTCCCTGAAATATATCCCATCCCAGCAACATGCAGCAGCGGCCAAGCGCACACGTAGAGCCGCCCACTTCTTCTTCTGTTGGGTTTTATGAGTGTCCGTCCGTCTGTAGTGCGTGTGTGTATAGTGACTATCTCTTTAGCTTCTTCTTCTGTGGTTCATCCCAACAGCTCCCGGTGCTACCCAGTTTGCTTTCCTCCTCTCTACCCGAGCTGGTGGTTTGGGCATTAATCTCGCCTCCGCTGACACCGTCGTCATCTACGACTCTGACTGGAACCCCCACAATGACATCCAGGTGAGCAGCACCTCGAGTAACCTTCACATCCACGTCAGCATGTTTGTGTGGATGATGGGTGATCAGTGTGTGTGTGTGTGTGTGTGTGTGTGTGTGTGCTTCGCAGGCCTTCAGCAGAGCTCATCGTATTGGGCAGAACAGGAAAGTGATGATTTATCGGTTCGTCACCAAAGCCTCAGTGGAGGAGAGGATCACGCAGGTCTGTGAAAAGTTATTCTGCAAGAAACAATGTATGAATTATATCAGGACTCTGTGATCACCTGCTCACCGCTTGTCCTCCACGTACGACTCCTCCAGGTGGCAAAGAAGAAGATGATGCTCACTCACCTGGTGGTGCGACCCGGGCTCGGCTCCAAGACGGGCTCCATGTCCAAGCAGGAGCTCGACGACATCCTGAAGTTTGGAACTGAAGAGTTGTTTAAGGATGAACTGGGAGAAGGTGAGTCGGCTTTAACACTCTGTTTATTGTTTGCTTATCGTTAGTGAAAATCTGTGATGCACGCTGCGCTGGACGGTTATTTATATAACTCTCTGCACATTGTTATGCTTGTAACTAACACGGGTTTGGATAAGATCCACTCGTCCCATCTGATGAATGTTGCAGGCAGTAAATGTAGTTTCTGATTCCACTCCTGCGTCTTCCAGGCGACAACAAGGAGGATGACAGCAGCGTGATCCACTACGATGACCGCGCAATCGACGGCTTGCTGGACAGGAACCGGGATCCTCCAGATGACACTGAGATCCAGAGCATGAACGAATACCTCAGCTCCTTTAAAGTGGCCCAGTACGTGGTCAAAGAGGAAGAAGAGGAGGTATGAATACATCCCCTTGTTGCATTAGAAAGCATCCACAGGCTCTGCACACGGCACGTCACATTAATGACTCTCGTGTTGTGTCAGGAGGAGGAGGTGGAGAGAGAGGTGATCAAGCAGGAGGAAAGCGTTGATCCGGACTACTGGGAGAAGCTGCTCCGTCACCACTACGAGCAGCAGCAGGAAGACCTGGCTCGCAATTTGGGGAAAGGCAAAAGAACTCGAAAGCCGGTGAACTACAATGACGGGTCCCAGGAGGACCGAAGTATACGACAGGGTACAGAGCTATATATACTTCTTCTTGTGCAGAGACAGAAACTGTTTATTTGAATCCAGGAGTCTCTACAAAGGTCAAATCTGGAACTGAGAGCAACGTGTAAAAGTTATGATATAGGATCACGAGGAGCAGCAGACTTATAAATAATGTGGAGAACTACTAAAGCCAGCGAAGCCCTGAGAAGAGGTGGAAGCAGCGCCCCCTCCTGGTTGACGGTGACTCCATAGGGCTGCGGCTCCACGAGGAGTTTAGATGTTAATTAATGTCGTGTTACCGATGAGGTTCTGTCCACACATTGAAGGCTCTTGTGTTCTTGCTCCCTGCAGACTGGCAGGAGGATCAGTCCGATAACCAGTCTGATTACTCTGTGGCGTCGGAGGAAGGCGACGAGGACTTTGATGAACGCACTGAAGGTGTGTGTGTGTGTGTGTGTGTCTTAACCCTCTGAACCCCACTGAAGCAGTTCAACACAGTTATAATTCCTTTAATCATGAAAGAAGAAAACACAAGTTTCTTTTCTTTATATATGACTTCTTCCCAAGTTGCCTGCACATCCTGTGAATATTGAACTATTTACATTTTTAAACCCTTTCCTCACAACCTCTCTCGTCCTCCTGACGTTACGCTGATCTTTTGTCCCGTGTTGATCTCAGCTGAGTCGTTCAGTGCTTCCAGTTACAAACTTAAAGTTGTTGCACAGAATCTGCTCCGTGCAAACTCTTCATCTTTGTCTCAGGTTTAAATGAGACGTGTCAGATGAAGTATCACTTTCCTCACGTGATTAGTTCAAGGACTGTCGGGAAATTCGAATCTCTGACGATTATTCCCGTTTTTACAGTTTCTTTAGAGACGGCTGTCTGGTTGTGTGGTTCAGAGGTTTAACTATTTATGTGAAGATCGAGATGTTCCCTTCAAGTTGTTAATTTGAGTTTAAGATTTGCTCGCAGCAACGCTGGAGACATGGAGGTCGACCTTCCTGCTCTTTCCCCCACTAACGTCCTGCAAACCACCTCTACAGGTGTTTATTCAGACGACAGCTATGATATCCTCAATGACCACCTCTACAACAGATCAAAAAACCCCAGGTGCTGCTGCATCACCTGCTCTGAGCGTAGAGACGAGAAGAAAGGGAAGAAAGGGAAGAAAGGAAGAACAGAGAAGGAAAGAAGCAAAGCAGAAGGGAAAGAAAGTTAAATCTCTGGTTTCTTGAGCAGCTGAAGTGTCGACTTCCCGTTAAAGAGATCGTTGGAGTTCATTTAAGTTGTTTTGTTTAAAGAAGTATTGTTTCACATCTTTTGTACAATGTTATTTATTTAGCAATTAATCGACAAGTTCCAAAAGATTGTTTTGTGTTTTGTTTTAATTATGGCTGTTGTCACTTCAATTGCATTAAATGAAGTGAACCTACCACAACACTGCGTTCAGTTGTGACTGTTCTGAACGCTTCAGCAAGAAGCGCTTAATGTAGAAGAGGTTGAGGGAGCAGAGCGTCCGCAGGATCACAGTGTAAGTGGAGCATCGTCACAGAGCAGCTTGAGGACGTTAAGAACACGCACCATCATACGACGGGAACGTGCGGTGAGTCTCAGACGGACTGACTCTTGTTTGTTTCGGTTTAGCTAATTCCCGCAGACCAAACCGCAAAGGGCTGAGGAACGACCGGGACAAACCTCTGCCGCCGCTGCTGGCCAGAGTGGGCGGGAACATCGAGGTGAGCGCTCCGCAGAGGAACCATGATGACTGCTTTGAAGGGGATCCTCTAATCTAAGTTTGTAAACATCTTGCTCGCTTTATTTCCCGTTAGGTTTTGGGATTCAATGCACGGCAGAGGAAGGCTTTCCTAAACGCAGTGATGCGTTATGGGATGCCTCCCCAGGACGCGTTCACCAACCAGTGGCTGGTCCGTGACCTCCGAGGGAAGTCTGAGAAAGAGTTCAAGTGAGTCTCCATCGTTCTGCTGGTCCTTTACATAAAGAGAGCTGGATGTGACTTCTTTGTGCAAAATATTTCATAGATTTGACTTTTTCCAAATGTATTCAACGGTGACATCTCTTCTTCTTCTTCTTCTTCTTCTTCTTTCTTCTTTCTTCTTCTTCTTCTTCTTTCTTCTTCTTCTTCTTCTTCTTTATCTTTTCTGCTTCTTCTCTTCTTCTTCTTCTTCATTCTTCTTCTTCTTCTTCTTCTTCTTCTTCTTTCGATCTTCTTCTTTCTCCTTCTGTCTCCTCTCTGTCTTCCCTCACTTCTCCTCCTCCTCCTCCTCCTCCCTCCACACGTGTCCACAGGGCCTATGTGTCCCTGTTCATGGCGTCACCTTTGTGAGCCGGGGGCTGATGGAGCGGAGACGTTTGCAGACGGCGTCCCTCGTGAGGGTCTGTCGAGGCAACACGTGCTCACCCGTATAGGTGTGATGTCACTTATTAGGAAAAAGGTATGTTTTACAATCTAGAGAAGAAACACTGCGACATGTTTGTCTGGTTGAAGTCTTGAAACGCTGACTGAGCGATGGCTGGTGACCGACAGGTGCAGGAGTTTGAGCACGTGAACGGTCAGTGGTCGATGCCCTGGATGGCAGAGCTGGAGGAGAACAAACGGGCGGCGGCTTTGGCCGCAGGTGAGGACCCGAAGACTCCTTCTTCTGGGACCCCTGCAGACACACAGCCCAACACTCCTGTCCCAGGTACACACACACACACCCACACACACACACACACACACACACTTCATACTCTGTGCTGGATCTCTACAGTCACTTCAGTTGTGCACAATGACCAGATGCACTGTGTGAACAGTTTGCATCTGAACGCTGATCTGCAACACATGTCCACGGGAGGCTTTTAAAGAAAGCACACACACACACACACACACACACAATGCGTCTACAACCTGTTTCACCCCAACGGAAATTTAACGTGAATTCTAAGTTCTCCGACTCGTAACCCTGGAAGATGTGCGAACAATCAATGTTCCGTCATATCGCTGACCTGTGTTTCCTGTTTCCGGTCAGAAGATTTGTCGAAATCAGAGGACAAGGAAGACGTGAAGAAGGAAGGTGACGATGGCAAAGGAGCCAAGAAGGCAGATGATCCAGAGGTAAAGTCTGCTTTTAAATCCTCCGTTCTGTTTGTTTGGAGGAGCAACATTTCCTCATTTGAAACCGTCCACTTCTCCGCTAGATTATTGAAATCCCAGATGAGTCTGAAAAATCCCCTGTCCTCGAAAAGAAAGAAGAGGAAGTAGACTCCGCTGCGGGGAAGGAGGAGAAGGAGGCGGGGAATGGAGACGAAGGCAAGGAGAAGGAGGCGGAAGACACGAGCAAGGAGAAGGAAGAGAAGGACAAGACCTCGGAGACGGAGAAGGACGCTGCTGCGGAGGTCAGGTCTGAAGGTTCGGAGGGGAAGACGGATTCAGAGGAGGACAAGTCTAAAGGTGAGGCAACCGTCATCCCTGTGTGTCTCCTTGTCTCCTTGTCTCCTTGTTCATCATCTAACATCTGCTTCTCTTGTTTCAGCTGAGGACGGGAAAGATGAGAAGATGGACACCAGTCCACCAACAGAGGAGAAGAAAGGTAACATGTCCACACACACACACACACACACACACACATTTCATATCCTAGAAAATGAAAGAATGGTGCTTAAATGTATTTGCGTCTGTTTGAAGCTGAATGTAGACGCAGGATCCTCGACCACGTTTCCACAAAGCACGTTGGGGGTCGTCGTTGTGTGTCCTTAATGTGTCGCTGACACGCTTCTGCTGTTTTCTCTCAGAGCAAAAAGACGAGAAGGACGCTGTGAAAACAGACGAGTCTGGAAAACTGCAGAACGGAGAAAACGCCAAAGAAGGAGCAACAGCTGCGCCCGTGGTTAACGTCACCGAGGAGAAGAAGAAAGCCACCAAGCAGAGGTTCATGTTCAACATCGCTGACGGAGGATTCACAGGTGGACACACACACGCACACACACGCACACGCACACACACACACGCACACACACACACACTTTCTCTCTCTTTAGTTCCCGTCCTTTGACCTTCCTGCTCTCTTTTCCAGAGCTTCACTCTCTGTGGCAGAATGAAGAGCGGGCGGCCACCGTCACCAAGAAGACCTTTGAGATTTGGCACCGTCGCCATGACTACTGGCTGCTGGCTGGAATCATACAGTATCCTTTCAAACTGACAATTTATTTTTCAATTACCACGAGGGAGTTCTGTCTCCCCGACACACTGCAGCCGACTAATCTTGAAAATGAACATTTTGAAAGGGATGAAAACGATTCCCTCGAAAGAATCAATTCATCAAACTCGTCACAGTTCTTTCAGTTTAATCTAATTACTATAATGAATTATAATAAAAATAAACACATTTAAATAACACTAACAAAATAAAGAAACACAAATCAAATGTGTTTTTACACATTAATAATAATAATAATAATAATGAATCATTCATCATTTTGTGGAGCATGGCACTTAAATGGGTTTAATAATATAATTGTTTGTATTTTTAGCAATTATTTTTCTAAAGAGGAAACAATTAGTTGTTAATTTTAAGAGAACTGTCTTTTTTTGTGAATTTACTATAGTTCTTAAATAAAGCAAAAGTATTTCTTATCTGATTCATGGCTGGAATAATCTGTAGAATAATTACTACAGTGATGGATATCTGCAGCCCTAATCTGGTTCTGGTTTTCTTAGTCTACTATAATAGAAACTTTAATATTCAACATTTTAAAATTTGACGGGGTCATCTTTGACTTGAAGTTGTGATTGTTGCATTTTCTGATATTAAATCATCAGATTAATTGTTATTTAAAAGATAGTTTGCCTCCGCCCTCTTGGTAAACTCTTAACATGCTGCATTCTCAGCCCTTTGTTTCTTCTTCTATGGTTTTCTGTAGTGAGAATCAGGTGTTTGTGTGGATTAATAATTATTTTAGGAGTCTATTGATCCATTCAAAGGATTCCAGTTGTGCAGCGAGTCCTTTTCATAAAGATGAGAAGAAAGTTAAAAAGGTTTTGCATTTCTGAATATTGGTCGTGCTCAGCTTTACCTGCACAAAGTGTCAAAGTATCCGTTCACAATAATCAGCATTTATTGTGCTTTACGATAATGTGACCCTCACGAGACCATAATGTTGTTGCACTTGACCTCGGTGTCTCTCAGACACGGCTACGCTCGCTGGCAGGATGTGCAGAACGACGTGAGGTTTGCCATCCTCAACGAGCCCTTCAAAGGGGAGATGAGCAGAGGAAACTTCCTGGAGATCAAGAACAAGTTTCTGGCCCGCAGGTTCAAGGTGAACTGAGCACGCTCACTAGTTTCACGTGTTTTATTACGTAGTATTATGTCTCCAGCCCCCTTTGTTTATTAAAGTTTCGCAATCAGATTTAATTTACATCTAAATCTGTTATTATTTTTTATTTATATTTATTTATTTTTATATATATATATATATATATATATATATATATATATATATATATATATATATATATATATATATATATATATATATATATATATATATATATATATATATATATATATATATATATATATATATATATATATATATATATATATATATATATATATATATATATATATATATATATTTTTTTTTTTTTTCTTTCTTACTTAAACATTTTTTGGGGATTTGAGGTATATGTTAAGGCATGTTCTTAAAAATAAGTTTGTATTTTGAACAAAGTACATGTTTACACAAAGTGACCCAATATATAAAAAGGTGTGTGTGATTCTTCATCATGTCTTGCTTTGCTTCCTGTGCAGTTACTGGAGCAGGCGCTGGTGATCGAGGAGCAGTTGCGCAGGGCGGCTTACCTGAACATGACGGAGGACCCGGCCCACCCCTCCATGGCCCTCAACACTCGCTTCAGTGAGGTGGAGTGTCTCGCCGAGTCCCACCAGCACCTCAGCAAAGAGTCCATGTCTGGAAACAAGCCTGCAAATGCAGTTCTGCATAAAGGTAACACACATGGAAGATCAATGGGTGTAGTGAGGGTTCCCATGCACCTGGAAATAAAATGAATATGACAATAACAGTAAGGAGCTTTGAATAAGAGGAGCTTGTGTCTGAGGGAGAACACAGAGTTATTATGTAAACACACATTTATAAATCTAATTATAGCGGCTAACGTGACCAGCAGCAAACATCAGGTGCATTATTGTGGGCGACTTCCACGTTTGAGCCAGACGGCTTTTTATGACCAGGAAACAAGCACAACATGCACCCAGTGGTTCAGCTGTGAGAGACGATCGCTCGCAGCGCTAACGGTACTGTTCTGAGGACGCTGCTCAGCTGCAGTCAGAACCACGTTGTTAGTAATAAGGACGGAGGCGCGATATAGAAGTGTCAAATGACCATTTCTGAGTTTAGTATAGAATCACAGCCTGATCATTTTAAACAGCGCAGAGCACCGATTGGTCAGAGAGAATCGTCACGAGCGCGTCACGTGACACGCTGCACAAACCCGTCATTGTAACAGCTGATCTCCCCGACTACACTAAGTGGATCATTAGATTGTCACGATGCTCATCTCCGTGTTGTGTTCCCAGTTCTCAAACAGCTCGAGGAACTGCTGAGCGACATGAAGGCTGACGTCACGCGTCTCCCGGCAACCATCGCCAGGATACCCCCCGTCGCCGTGCGGCTGCAGATGTCCGAGAGGAACATCCTCAGCCGTCTGGCCAGCCGGGGCCCCGAGGTCGGCGGTCAGAACCAGTCGCAGGCCTCGCAGCAGATGCAGGTGCCGCGCTGACCCATCACCTCGCTCATTTCACTCACTGACTGAGGCTAGTCGCTCTCACCTCACCGCCATGTAGCAGGCGCCCTCCCCCCCCCCTCCCCCCACCACCACCACCACCATGTACAGCACAGTCAGGTTAGTCCTCCTCGTTCTGCACCCACAACCCATCTCCCGGACTCAGAAGAGCACCAGCCGTGCTGCTGGACATCGATTTGAGAAGACTGGATCTGCAGATGTAGGACGGGAGTTTGTGTAACCTGAGCACTGTTGATGTGACTGAACTGCGGGCAGCTCCACTGACCTGTCCTGCTCCGTCTTTACTGCAGGGTCAAACGTGTGTGTGTGTGTGTGTGTGTGTGTGTGTGTGTGTGTGTAACTATATGTAACATGAAGAAGCTAGTCTGGAGGAGAAGCAGCATGCTTGGAGTAAACTGGTGCTTTGTAGTCATTTTTGAATTATTGAAGAACTCGAGGAGTTTATTGTGCTTTTACTTTCGCCTTTAGAAAATTGTGAAACTTTTTTTTCTTTTTTTCCCCAAGTCAACTCACCTGTGTGTGTGTGTGTGTGTGTGTGTGTGTGTGTGTGTCTGTATAAACGGGGCATGTTAATGTGCACCTGTGCTGCAGAATGTCCCGACGCTGAGAGACAGTTACTGTCACTTTTCTATCAGTCGGTCAGATCCGTTTCCTCTTCCTGCGTCTCCACCCTCCTTCCCAAACCTCCGCCCCCCTCGTCAGGTGACCCGCTCCAGGCTCAGCGCCCCGTGCTCGCGCCCCGACCAGCACCACCACATTCCTAACTTCAACACAGATCTGCTCCCTGGAAACTGTCCCGTGTCTTTCCTGAAATGCGGACATGCAATAGCTCCTCAGCTTGTAGGTACATGGGACGGGCTTGAGAACGATTAATTTAATTTCTTACTGTATATTGTTAAGTTGTTTTACATTATTGAATATTATTATGGTTACCAACCTGTTGTTTTTATCATTTGATGTTTGTTTTTATGAACTACAATAAAAAGTCAACAGTTTTTCTCAGTTGTCGTCGATCTGTAATGAATTCTGAATGTGTGTTGAGATGTGGAGGTGACGGAGATATCTGGAGCAGACCCTCAGAGGAGGAAACCATTCTCTGTTGTTTTGGATGATTTGTCGATAAAACTATTGGATGGATCACCATGAATTGAGTTATTCATGTTCCCTCAGGATGAAAAGTTATCGCGTTGGTGATGACGTCACTTTT
The DNA here is from genome assembly GCF_900634415.1 of Cottoperca gobio. NCBI lineage: Eukaryota > Metazoa > Chordata > Actinopteri > Perciformes > Bovichtidae > Cottoperca > Cottoperca gobio. Next base: position 2,812,427 of record NC_041370.1, on the reverse strand, counting down.
CATCAAGTGAACATATCAATTAGTCCGACACTGAACGCATCCCATCAGCCTCCGCTGCTAAGATGTTGAGCATGTTCGCTGTATGTAACTCAAAGCACCACTGTGTGTGTGTGTGTGTGTGTGGCCTCAGAGCTTCTAGCATGGCTGCAGAATTCTCTCTAAAGTATCAGGTGACAAATTAAGCAACAGTTTCTTAACGGGTCATTTTGCCACAAACACTCCTCGTACTGATTCTTCAGGCATCTTGAGCTCTACTGAGGGTTAGGGTTAAAATGATGCTTTAATGATGGTCGTGCAGATCACAGTCACCCCCAAAATCTCCACAAAGAATCAAAACATTTGAGAGAAGAGGCTGCGTTTAACAACGGCAACGCTGTCAACACGTGGTTACAAACTCGCACAGCTCGTGCAGTGTGATCTATCCCGTCAGAACTCCTTTAATGTCCATATTTGAACTGGAGTGAGATCTGGTGGCTGTGAGGGACATAACTGTGCAAACAAAACAAGCGACGAGCAGAAAGCATGAAGCACTTTGCATGCAAACCTCGAAGGACGAGCAGGAATTTACATGGAGGCAAATGTTGATTTTCAGGAGATTTGGAAAAGCAGAAGAGCCGTCGCACACAGAGGCTGTGAGGGGAAGAAGGGGACAGGAACAAATCTCCTAAATAGTGGGGTAGTTTGGACAATTAGAGTAAATTACAGGGCGGGACGATTGGCTGGGCTGCTAATGAAGCCTGATTTCTTATCAGGAGTCCAAGTGACTGCAGAACGTAAGAAGAAGAGCTGGACTGTGGACCGGACTGAGCTCTGCTGAGACGTACTGAACATAGAGAGCTGCACACAGACGGGTCACTTCCTGCTGCAGAAGACGACACAATGCCTTTTAGGTGAGTCTTGTTGTTTTTGCGTTTCTGCTAATGAAAAAACTTCCTCTGTCTAACTTCTACTTGTTCTCTTGCTTCCAGTCTTTGTTAATGTTTTCTTACGTTGCACTAACTTCATGAACGTTTTCTATCTTTAAAATGTTCTTTTATATTGCTATATGTCATAATATATTATTATATATATATATATAATATATTACATTTACATTAAACACACACCCAGAAGTATTAAAGATGTTGCCCCCAGCATGGAAAGATGTCTGACCCCTAAACAAAGACAACATCGGGCAGAAGTGCAACACAAACGCCCAAACATTGTGAAAAATGTCTTTCACAATTTCACAAAGAGTCCAAGTGACGTCCTCAAAATACAGACGATCACTTTACAAAGATATGAAGACGCAGGAAGTGGAGGATTAGATGATCTCAGCCCTGTTAGTGTTGTTCAGAGGAATGTGCAGTGCATCTTTGTTGTCACTGAAAAACAACTGTGAACACAATGTTCTGCGTCCTGCAGCCGGAGAAGTGACGCTGTCACAAAGGAAGAGAAGCCAAACCGGCACCAACTGTTAAACATGCGACTCTGCGAGGAGGATAGTGTGCTAACCACGACCAACGACACCTGCAGCACTGTGTGTGTGTGTGTGTGAGTGTGTGTGTGAGTGTGTGTGTGTGTGTGGGGCGGGGCTACAGCATGTTGTACACATTGTATCTCTGTTTATTCTTAGTTTGTTTTCTTGTTGCATATTTGCACCGACACTGAAAACAACGTAGTTTACAGAAACATGTGTTGAAGACGCGACATTTCAAACGTGCCCTTTCCAGCCTCTTGTAGGTCAGTGTGATTTGCAAGTTAAATGTCGGTTGTCCCGGTTTGTCGTCCGTGTGTTGGTGGCAGACGACACCAACCTGTTGCATTGTGGGGAAACTAGTGTCTCTTGCAGCCTCGACATGCTTCTTGTCATTTATTATTATATTATTAAAACACACGTTTGTTATGTCTGTTTCGAGACTCTGTTGTACTTTTAGACTTAATGCCTCAGTAGTTTCACACACGCACACACACACACACACACACACACGCACACACGCACACACACACGCACACACACACACACACACACACTATATTTATATATATATATATATATAGAGGGGGAAGGTTAAACTGCAAATAAGGAAGTGTTCTGTGACTCTGACCTTTGTGTGTCTCACACACACACACACACACACACACACACACACCTGGAAGTAAAGAACAAACAGTGGTAGCAGGCAGACAGGTGGGCAGGCAGAGAGGAAAAGCTTTGCAAATGTCCGACTGAGAGACGAAGTGGATTTTATTCACGAAGGCACAAGAAGCTCACATTTTTATATTTAGTTGATTTTGTTTTAAATCTGTAACGTAGGTGGAATTACTGGACAGGCATTCTCGCTCATGATTCACCGATGAATGGAAAAGTTTAACCCTTTGTCGACATCTGCACAGAAAAGTAAAGTGATGGAGCGTCAGAGAGAAAGTTTCCAGAGGTTGAACTCACGTTGCTGTTAAATATGATGAGTTGTCGTCTTGGTCGTGTATAAGAATACAAAAACACGCCTCTGTCTGTTCGTGACATTCCAGCCTGTCAGCTATTTTGGTTCCTGTCTTGCTTTCACTATTTTGTGAAAGGAGATGTAAAAAGGAAGGAAGGAGAGAGAGAGAGAGAGCGAGAGAGAGAGGAGGGGAGAGAGAGGAGGGGAGAGAGAGACGGATACTGTCCGAGCGTCTCAGAGAGTCAGCTGCTTTCAGAGGACGCTGAGCAGAGTAAGTGTTTACCTGTTTTCCTATTGGGACGGAGAGAAGGGGTTGGATAGGACGAGGATTGGGTGGAGGGAGAGAGCGGGTAGTTTGAGGGATGTTTTGAGAGTGTGTGACACAAAGACAACGAGTTGATGGTTTTGATGGTGTCAGAAAGTGTGTTGAAGTGAATGAGAATGAGAGAGTTGTTACGCGTGCGGCTGTGAAGTGAGGAAGTATTGAGGAACTGGGTGTTTCTTTACAGAACGTTGAGATGATAAAAAGAATACTGTGCACATGTGCAGGTACGAGTGACTCTCTTCTTGTCTGTGCTGCCAGAAGAAGCGAAGACACAACATGGTTCGGTGAGTCGAGCCGGACAGTATACCGCTCCGCTTGTGTTTCTGTGTTTTGTGCAAGGCGTGATGACAACTTCTCTGTTTCCATTCCTCCTTCTCTTTCTTTCCTCAGCTGTCGCCTCGTCCTGCTCTGTTCCTCTATCATGTGATTTGTGACGCTCGGTGTCTGTTTGCGTAAAGACAATGTGTCATAAAGGATTTGTTTTTAGCTCAGTGATTGAGTAAGAAACACTTCTCTTCAAAAGTTCCCTTTACCTCGAGTGGCTGGCTCTTCTGTGTCCATCAAATCTTCTTTCTTAACCCATGTTCTGTATAATAACTCTTCTTTGTGTGCAAACACAGGATTTCCCAAATATTGTCAACATGTGGAGCTTCATCTTGTTTATTTTAACCCTGAAACTGTGAAGAAAATGTGTAATTATTCAACAACTAAGTTAGAAAGCAGCCGGCTCGGTCGCAGGAAAGCTGCTGTCATGAGAAATAACATGTAGTATTGAACATTGTGGTCTTTAGGGGGATCGTTCAGAAGCTGTGTGAGGTCTTATCCGCAGTGGTACTGGATGCATGTGTGTTATAGTAGTGTAGACGAGCACTATGTTGTTATAGTATTCCATTCTGATCGGGGGTTTTGGGATTAAAAGTGAATGAAATAATTATTTTCTCCCAAGAGCTGTTTTCTACAGAATGAGAAAGTGAGAAAACATTTATTATATTTTTTATAATGAATAAGAAAGATGGTAAAAACTCAGTTATCAATGAATCTATTGATATGTAACCAGACACAACAGTTCATCCACAGAGACTTTAATCAGAAATTAACTGGTAAGATTATAAGAAATGCACATTTTCTGTCACTATATTAGAAGAATAACGGGAACTAGACAAGAGGAGACTTAATAATAGAATAAAACTATTGTTAGATTTACATAAAAAAGCCTTAAATCGATTTATGTTTCGTCTCTAAATGTTGTGAGGAAGTAATACCGCCGTACGTGTTCATGTTCATCAGATGCGAGTGTTATCTGTGTGTGTGCTGGGTGCAGTAGTTACATTCTTCACATACACGTGTGTCGATGCAGGTGGTTCCACAGAGACATCAGCGGCCTGCAGGCCGAGGACATGCTGAAGAATCGAGGTATTCACGGCAGCTTTCTGGCTCGACCCAGCAAGAAAAACGTGGGAGACTTCTCGCTGTCTGTCAGGTAATAAAGTCTGCAAGGACGCCCCACATCTCTGTTTTCTGTCCCCACGCAGGAGAAGAACGTGCACATAAAACACCAGTAATATAAACTGTTGTTGTCGCAGCACATGACGGGTGTTTCAGCGGCTTCTTAAATTCATCTGCCGCCTTTAAAATACGCTTTATTTTATCACAAACTTGACAAAGGTTTTAAATCTAACTTTCCGCTGCTGCACTCTGTGGCTGCGATAAAATCACTCCTTGCATATTTCAGAAAATGCTTTTTTAAAAATGTATCTAGCTTTAAGATTGAGTTGATTTGTTTGTTATTTAAAATACAAAATGAATAAAATCATTTGTGCAAATTCAACGGCCGTTACTTTAAATGCTAAAAATAACACCGCGTCCAATCAATTGAATTAAATGCAGTTAAATATTAATAATATGATATAACATGGGACACGGAGGAAGAGACCTTTGCTCTTTTGATTTGACTGATAACATGATGGTTTATAAGTTACAAGTTAAACAAAAAGCAGAAATGATCATGCAAGAAAGAACATCTTTGCATAAATACATTTAAAGACAATCTTTAAATGAAGTTATGAAGTATAATGATTATTATTTAAGATAATAACACAATAATTAATTCCTGTTCCTGATGTTTTCGTGCCATTTTAAGAGTTTAAAGCATTTATTAATGATAATATTGTTTATATTTATGTAGACGCACATATATTGTGAGAGCTGTTAATGTTTCTTGATTTGGGAACTCTGAATACTTCATGAGATACGAACGTTATTGTTCGCAGTGCAGCCGTTTGTACGTGTGAAAGATAAACGTGGAAATTAAACTGCAGATTTTTCTGAATATTTGATCCACAGTGAAAAAACAAAAAGCAGCTTTTCCTTAATTTATATATTTTACCTGAGAGGTCCGATGACTGAATCTTATTATTATTATTATTATTATTATTATTATTATTATTATTATTATTATTATTATTATTACTTGTCCTGTTGAGGCAGGTCAGCGGGTCGTATTTAAATAAATGTGACCTTTCCCACTGTTGATGCTCAATAAATATATAAAACTAAATAATTAAGAAATATGAATCTCCAGGTTTGCAGACATTCACCTATAATCTCAGTTATTACTGTACGCTGGATTATAAAACAGCTTTTGTCCCAGAAACCCAAACAAACATTTACATTAAAACTCAGATGTGAGGGAACTACAAATTATTATTATTATTATTATTATTATTATTATTATTATTATTATTATTATTAGCAGGTTGAACTTCATGAGATGGAGAAGTTGACGATGGTGCAGGTTAAACTTCATGAGATGGAGAAGTTGATGATGGTGCAGGTTAAACTTCTTGAGATGGAGAAGTTGATGATGGTGCAGGTTAAACTTCTTGAGATGGAGAAGTTGATGATGGTGCAGGTTAAACTTTATGAGATGGAGAAGTTGAGGATGGTGCAGGTTAAACTTCTTGAGATGGAGAAGTTGATGATGGTGCAGGTTAAACTTCTTGAGATGGAGAAGTTGATGATGGTGCAGGTTAAACTTCTTGAGATGGAGAAGTTGAGGATGGTGCAGGTTAAACTTCTTGAGATGCAGAAGTTGATGATGGTGCAGGTTAAACTTCATGAGATGGAGAAGTTGATGATGGTGCAGGTTAAACTTCTTGAGATGGAGAAGTTGATGATGGTGCAGGTTAAACTTTATGAGATGGAGAAGTTGAGGATGGTGCAGGTTAAACTTCTTGAGATGGAGAAGTTGATGATGGTGCAGGTTAAACTTCTTGAGATGGAGAAGTTGAGGATGGTGCAGGTTAAACTTCTTGAGATGGAGAAGTTGAGGATGGTGCAGGTTAAACTTCTTGAGATGCAGAAGTTGATGATGGTGCAGGTTAAACTTCATGAGATGGAGAAGTTGATGATGGTGCAGGTTAAACTTCTTGAGATGGAGAAGTTGAGGATGGTGCAGGTTAAACTTTATGAGATGGAGAAGTTGAGGATGGTGCAGGTTAAACTTCTTGAGATGGAGAAGTTGATGATGGTGCAGGTTAAACTTCTTGAGATGGAGAAGTTGAGGATGGTGCAGGTTAAACTTCTTGAGATGGAGAAGTTGAGGATGGTGCAGGTTAAACTTCTTGAGATGCAGAAGTTGATGATGGTGCAGGTTAAACTTCATGAGATGGAGAAGTTGATGATGGTGCAGGTTAAACTTCTTGAGATGGAGAAGTTGATGATGGTGCAGGTTAAACTTCTTGAGATGGAGAAGTTGAGGATGGTGCAGGTTAAACTTCTTGAGATGGAGAAGTTGAGGATGGTGCAGGATAAACTTCTTGAGATGGAGAAGTTGATGATGGTGCAGGATAAACTTCTTGAGATGGAGAAGTTGATGATGGTGCAGGATAAACTTCTTGAGATGGAGAAGTTGATGATGGTGCAGGATAAACTTCTTGAGATGGAGAAGTTGATGATGGTGCAGGATAAACTTCTTGAGATGGAGAAGTTGACGATGGTGCAGGATAAACTTCTTGAGATGGAGAAGTTGACGATGGTGCAGGATAAACTTCTTGAGATGGAGAAGTTGATGATGGTGCAGGATAAACTTCTTGAGATGGAGAAGTTGACGATGGTGCAGGATAAACTTCTTGAGATGGAGAAGTTGACGGTCGCTGTGTCTTTTCTCCTCAGGGTGGGCGAGCAAGTGACCCACATCCGGATCCAGAACACGGGAGACTACTACGACCTGTACGGCGGGGAGAAGTTTGCCACCCTGTCAGAGCTGGTGGAGTACTACACGGCTGAGAACGGCATCCTGCAGGACAAGGACTCCACCATTATCGAGCTCAAATACCCCCTCAACTGCTCCGACCCCACCACTGAGAGGTCTGTGCACTCTCACTCCTCACCCCCCCCCTGTAGCTTAACGTGGCTCCTCCGAGCTGCCTCCACCTACACGCTCGGGTTAAATCAAGTCACCGATGACGAGCATCGTTTCCTCTGACGCTTGTTTATTTTCTGGGGATAACGTGTCATTTGTAGGTTTTATATTCCATGGAGATTAAACATTTCCCTCTGGGGGGGGGAAACGTTTTATTTGAAGCTTTTGAATAATACATGTTGGTGTAATTATAGCGTCTTTGTCACAATGTGAGTCAGTGAAAATAAACTCCCACGCTGCAGACAAAAGGAGCCGTCCAGACTCTTCTGCATCTGTCTCGCCGCTGAAGCGAATGGATCATATGAGATCAGACATCATCTACTCGAGTACTTCGGAACAACACTTTGTTTGACTTCATACTTTCAGTTTGCTGCAATCCAGATGCAAACATTTGGATATTTCAAGTTAAGAAAAGAAATGACTCAATTTAACAAGAAGTGAAGTTAAAATGACTTCAATGAAAAATGCAACATCTATGAATATGCAAACATTGTTCAGTTTAAGTGAGTAACTTCTTGGGTGGGGGAGGCTTTAACTGTTCCAACACATAACGACTACAAAGCAACACTTCAAATAAATCATTAAGGAAAGAATAACAAACTTTTACACGTAAAACTAGCAAAAAGTGATAAAGTTACACCAACCAATACAAATATTAAAATAAAAATAGTACACGAATATGTCAAAAATGGAACGGCACATTAATGATCGTATAAATATGAACTTCCTACACGGCTGCAGCAGCTAAAATAAACTCTTCTTCAGAATGTACTTTTAAATACATGACATCTTCCTGTTGTGCTATTTCTACTTTATCAAGTTTAAATTTGAGTTTCTTTGATCGGTAACTAAATATAGCCACTAGATTATTTTACAGATATGTTCTGTGAACGCGAGCCGACCGCATCACACACACACACACACTCCTTCAGGTTGTTTCCGTGCATAAGATAAGAATCTGTTTACTGTTTGTCAAATGCAGGTAAAAAAAAGACTTAGTTTTCATTCTAATCTGCTGACTTTGTACGTTGGCTGCTTAAAGTAGGTTAATGACCAACTAGTAGTGATAAACGCACTCCTTTTATGAGTCAAGGACGGCACTACTTTCTATCGTGTGTGTGCGTGTGTGCGTGCATGTGTGTGTCTGTGTACTTCACCCTTGCTGGAAGCTCTACCCTCTGCCCCCCCCCCCCCCTCTCTCTGTCAGTTGTCTAACTTCCCTTTTGTTGCTGCGGTTGGAAACTTTAAGTTTTGACACTTTTGAAAGCAATGGCCAGGCCCGACGTGTCTTCCTCTTTTGCACACTCCATCAAGTTCTTGCTCACTCGCTGTCTTCCTCATCTCACACCATCTCTCTCTTGTATCTCGACGCACAATGCACACACACACACACACACACACACACAGATCAGCAGGTCACCTGTTTGATCTCCTGCATCTGGACGCTTATATCTCTTCAGAGAAGAGGACGGATATGTGCAGGACATGACGTTGTTGACATTAATCGGATAGAAATGGAACAAACGTGGCTGACATGATTGCATGTCTGGGATGTGCACGGTCAAAATGTTTTCTAAGACGTGTCCCCTCATTGTGCAGCACACCAGTAATTATTCCCCTGCGCAGAATTCTGCAAAAATGCAAGGACCCTGCACGTGTTGTTGTTTGTCTTGTTGTTGCTGCGTGTGCTTCGTGTAACCTGCTGTAATTAAAGCTTAAACTGTGATTTGACGAGTAAGTAAATCAAAGAAGTGATTCTTCATAAGCATGTGCAAAAAGACATTTACAAAGAAGTAGAGGCAGAGGGTATCTGTGGTTGTTGCATATCGAAAGGGAGGGGCGGGGGGGGGGGGGCAGGCTATAAATACTTTGTCCTCTTCAGCCACGAAATCTGTCACCAGAAAATTTTCCGACCGCAAAGCAGGAAGTTTAGAAGAAGAAATCGAGAACAGTGCCTAAAATTAAGTCACAGCCAAATCTGACCGAGTGTGCCTTCACTAATTCACACACGCTGCACAAACACACACACACAGAGTCCGGCGGTGGTGCTGGACAGACATATGGCCGTTTGTAGCAGCAGCAGCAGCGTGTGCACTTGCTGTTTTTAACGATACAAATACACCCGAGTCTGTTGCGGCTTTCTATTTGTACTCACTGTATAGTGAGCAGAGCTGTCGGGTGCACCACATCAGGGAGCCTCTGACAACCGCTTAGCTGTGAATAGACATCTGCATGTTGTTCACAGCACGGTGCTCTGCTCACATACAGTAAGAAGAAGGCGGTTCTGTTTATGTTTTCGTAGTTGCTGCATGGAAAATATCTCCATTAAAGGAATAATTCACCCACGAGATGATCGAGTGTATCGATTACTCCCGTGGTACCTTGAAGTCTAGAAGAAAACTTGTGAAGCAGAGTCAGCTAAACTATATATACACTCTCACACAGCTCGTATAATCCAGTCACTACTATCACACACACGACACAGAACCCAACATGTAGCACCCAGTGTGACCCTTCGGTGCCTTTGTGTCTCAGGTGGTATCACGGTCACCTGTCTGGGCCCAACGCAGAGAAGATGCTGTGTACGCGAGACGAGCCGGGGGTCTTCCTGGTCAGGGAGTCGCTGTCCAAACCCGGAGACTTTGTCCTGTCGGTGCTGACGGAGGAGAGGAGCAAAACTGGAGGAAAGAGGGTCTCCCACATCAAGATCATGTGTCAGGTGGGAGTGTGTGTGTGTGTGTGTGTGTGTGTGTGTGTGTGTGTGTGTGTGTGTGTGTGTGTGTGTGTGTGGGTCAGTCCTGTGCTTTGTATGTACTGTAGGAGTCCCTGAAACAGATTCAAGTGCTGCGGGGTATTCCCGGAGTTGTGTAGTGCGCTCTGAAATAGGTGTAAAGTCTCATTTCCTCTCTCTTGTGCAATAAAAGACTTTTGCTCATATTTCAACTCTTCTATCGTTCATGAACGTCAGACACTGCGGGTCACACGCCGTCCTTACACACATTGTATCTTTCCGTCATCATCAGGGCTTTTGCATTTTATTTATTTTTACCTTTCAGGCGTCATGTAAATGGAAGCCATTGTTTTTGTGCACCGCTGGGCCGCAGGAGATTAATGTGAGATTAGCGGAAGGGTCACGAAGGACTTTCTGTGAGCACGTGGCACAGATCAGGTCAGCTTCCTCATCGTGCTGATCAATACATCAGTATTCACGTGTCACTTTGATGAACATGCTGAAAGTCTTTGGGAGCTACTGTATTATATTCTTTTATCATTCTATTCATTTAAAGGCACAAACACTTGTTTATCCTCTTTTATTTAAGTACCCGTGTGTGTGTGTGTGTGTGTGTGTGTGTGTGTGTGTGTGTATCCAGACTGATATGTCGTATGTTTCTGTGTGTTCAGAATGACAGGTACACGGTGGGAGGCTCAGAGATGTTTGACACGCTGATGGACTTGGTGGAGTTGTACAAACGCAAAGGCATCGAGGAGATCTCTGGGAACTGGGTTCATCTGAAGCAGGTGAGCGGTGAAGACGTAGAACACGAGAGAAACAGAAGCAGGTCGAATCATTTTAAAACACGAACGTCACAGGAAATATTACTCACAGCGTCGTCTTAATGATGACGTGATGATGTTGTGTTCATTCTCTCTCTCTCTCTCTCTCTCTCTCTCTGTCTCTCTCTCTCTGTGTCTCTCTCTCTCTCTCTCTCTCTCTCTCTCTCTCTCTCTCTGTCTCTCTGTCTCTCTCTCTCTGTCTCTCTCTCTCTCTCTCTCTCTCTCTCTCTCTCTCTCTCTCTCTCTCGCTCTCTTGCTCTCTCTCTCTCGCGCTCTCTCGCTCTCGCTCTCGCTCTTTCTCTCGCTCGCTCTCTCTCTCACACTCATTCGCTCTCTCTCTCTCTCTCTCTCTCTCTCTCTCTGTCTCTCTCTCTCCTGCAGCCGTATTACTCCACCAGGGTAAATGCAGCAGATATCGACAACAGGGTGAAACTGCTGGATCAAAAGACGCCGCAGGATGGCGAGGGAGAGAAGATTAAGGCGGGCTTCTGGGAGGAGTTTGACGTAAGACTTGACCCCCGGCCTCGGTTATCTTCAGCATTACTTATATATCTTCAACTTATCTGTGGTGTAAGAACCACAGGGTTGTCCTTAAGTGGGACTGTGAGTGAATTATACATCAGACATCTTTTTGCAAAGTGACTTCCTGACTGTGGGGCAGAACGAGAGGAAGTACAGCACCATCTTGTGGTGGAGGATATTACATGATAAGTCATTTGATTAAAATACATTGCAGGTAGTGGTGACTACATTAATGTCATTACATTTTCTCAAATGTGATAATAAGATATTTAGTTAAGGATATAGGACATTTAACAAAGATTTTAATTGATTAATTGACTAATTGTCTCGGGGCCACAGCTCCAGTTTATCTATGAGAAGTTTTATCGGTAGTTTCACTCACTTCACAGTTTGATTTATTTATTTTAATGTTCATTTATGTATATTAATATTAGTATGAATATGAATGTCGTCTCTCTCTCCCGCCAGGCTCTTCAAAAGTTTGAGGCAAAGGTGAAGAAGAGTCGAGAGGAGGGCCAGAGGCCTGAAAATAAGAGCAAGAACAGATACAAGAACATTCTTCCCTGTGAGTTTTTAATTCATTTTAATGAACCCGATCTTCTTCACATTTTGACCGCTGCTGACATTAACCAAATGTTCTTGTCTTGCTCTCACAAGTCAACGACACCAGAGTCATCCTGCAGGACACGGATCCTCAAGTTGTGGGTTCAGATTACATCAACGCCAACTACGTGAGAGTGAGTCTCCGAAGTCTCATCGCAACACGAGATGACGTAACATATAAAAAACTGTCAGAAGTTATTTTTATTTTTCCTTAAAGTTTTGTGGGTTTTTTCCGTGTTTGTAGAACAAACTGTCGGAGTCCGGACAGCAGAAAGTTTACATCGCCACCCAGGGTTGCCTAGCAACGACGGTCAACGATTTCTGGCAGATGGTATGGCAGGAGAACTCGAGGGTGATCGTCATGACAACAAGAGTGGTCGAGAAACAGCGGGTCAGTATCAAAACATACTGACTTCTAGCTTTCACACAGGCTGTTTGAACTTATTGTCATTACAATAAACCGTTAATGCAAAATACTATAAATCAAAACAAATAAAAGCCGCTCAGAGAGATTCTTTATGTTCGTGCAGAATAAATGTGCGCCATACTGGCCCGACCTTCAGAGCTCCAAGGCGTTCGGTCCCTTCATGGTGACCTCGAGTTCAGAGCGGGAAGCTATTGATTACACGGTCCGGGTTTTGGAGATCGCTCCTGTGGACGAGGTAAACTCCAAACACTAACCTCTGCCCTCACTGCTCTCTCACTTATCAAACACTTTGTATTATTGTTATCTCATCATTCTTTTCTCTTTCCCAGCCAAAACGTTCTCGTACCATCTGGCACTACCAGTACATGAGCTGGCCGGACCACGGCGTCCCTGAGGAGCCGGGTGGTGTCCTCAGCTTCCTCGGTCAAGTGAACTCTAAACAGGCCGCCTATCCCGATGCTGGACCCATGGTCATCCACTGCAGGTACTCGACAGCCGGCTGGAATATTAAAGCTTTCTCTTGAGTGATAAATGATCTAAACAATTAATTGATTCTCAAAATGATTAGCATTTCATTGTTCTGTTTCAGCACTATGCGATACCGCCTCATCTGAAATGATCAGTTCATGGGTCGATGTGGCCGTTTGACGACTTTAGATTTAACTTGACAGAATTAAAAACAATACTTTAAACTCGACTTGATACGTTTCCCAAAGCCCAATAATTAAAACCTACGTTATTTAAAGAGGCTGCCTCAAATCAATACATTTGCCTTCACTTCCTCATCGAACGCTGTTCATCCCGTGTGAGGGTTTAGCCCGACGGGACAATGTGTTTCCCAGGTGGAGGTTTTGCCAAATGGCGGCTCACGCGACGTGTGAGGCAGGTCGTAAATCCTAAAGCTTTACATGTGTGATGTTCTGGAACTTGTGGAAGACATCTGTTCTGTATGTAAACGTCACAGCACTAACTCGGGTTTCATAATCGTGAATTACATTATCAGGATTAAGATTAGTTGTAGCTGAACAAAAGGTTTTGGGTCAACTTGGAGTTTATCCTTATGGAATTTTCCCCGTGTGATGGGCACGATATTGTGCCGTAAACTTGTTGTTTAAATGATTACATGACCCATATTTAAGTATTTTGGTATGTAAGCATTTTCACAAAGCTGCATCGCAGTAATACGATGTCCCTAACACAACCTTCCCCAACACTTTGCACATGTGACCCTCTTAAAGGCATAGTTCAGATGCCTTTGAAGTGGGGTTGCATGAGGTACTTGTCTATAGTATACATCTATCGGCACGCCAACAGTTTGGTAAAGAAGACAGGAAAACTGGCAAGAATTATTAAATAAAAACATTATTAAATATCTCAATATCAGGTTACTTAGAATTGACCTCGCAGTCAGACGGGGAACTGAAGACGTTATCTTTGCTCTCTTCAAAGACACCAGACTCCTTTGACAAAAACTGTCATTTCCTCTCGCAAAACACGCTAGATGCTGTTCTACCGCTGCCTCGATCGCTTAGTTTGTTGGTGTTATTGCATGACTTAACCGTTTGAATCACCAAATTCACCAAATAACACAGACAAAGTAACCGGTGGTTGTTGCTGTAGACCCGCAAATAACCCGTGTTCTGCAAGGTAAAATCACTGTTTTTGTCAAAGGAGTCTGGTGGCTTTGAAGAGAGCATGGATCAAAATGTGATTAAATTGCTAAACTAAGATGGTGGAAATGGTTAACATAACACCTGCTAAACATTAGCATGTTAGTAAGTGAGTGTGAGGATTAGCATGTAGTGCAGCCCAGTTATCATGACTGCAGACCTTTTGCATATTAAACATATTCACTTGGTTTCTTCTGTGAATTCCTGCAGCGCTGGAATCGGCCGAACGGGCACGATCGTGGTGATCGACATGATCCTCCAGACCATTGAGACTATAGGTAAAAACTTCTTGAGAAACAAACAAAAGCATTCAAAACACAGAGTTTAATTTCCTTTTCTGATGCCTCCATCCAACACGTTCATATCTCACTCTGCAGGTCTGGACTGTGATCTTGACATCCCCAAGTACATCCAGATGGTGCGAGAGCAGCGCTCCGGCATGGTGCAGACGGAGGCCCAGTACAAGTTCATCTACCTGTCTGTATCCGAGTGCATACAGACCACCAAGGCCAAAGACTGTGCATCCATGGTGAGCAGCAGTGGCAGAACATCTTGATCATCTTGATGCAGGGAAAACATGAACATGTTTGTCAATGGGCCTTTGCACTTTTCTAAATTGTCCCCGACAGCTGACAAGATCATTGCCAGGAGAATTCTATGTTATCAGAGAGGAGCTTGTGAAAGATGAACGTTAACCCTGAGACAGAAAACAATCTACCATATAGACTAAACACAGTGTTTGAGTAATCCTCATGTCTGAAATGTTTCTCTCGTCCGCAGGAGTGTGAGACAGAGTATGGAAATCTGCAACTCAAGCACCAACCAGCGAGCAGGATGGTCTCAAAGTGAGTGTGTGTGTGAATTGGATGTCCTTAATACATTCACATTGCTCCTCTAAACCTCACACTGCTGCCCTACTTTCTTTTCAAAAAACCCCCCCGTCTTCAGCCTTCTGTCAGCAGACAGTGTCCTCGTGTGCTGAACTCCAGCTCAGTGTATCCCAGGGACACGATGCAACACGATGTTCATCTTACCTCGAGTCTTAAAACACAATAATAACAATCAAAGCAACAGAGGCGGAGATATCCTGACCTTCAGTCTCTAGTTTGGCCTTACGCTCCAAACAATGGTGAATCCTACAATTCCCATCATGCAACTTGCAGCATATGCAATCAGAGTTATTATTCAAACTTTGAAAAGTTTCCTCCAGTGAACTGAACTTCGGTGAATCGTCCCTTTAATGGACGACAGAAGTAAACACAAGTGTTTTTTGGGACCTCTGAGTCCGGACGCCGCTATGAAGCGAGTAATCCTAATTAACCAATCAGGAAGGAACTAAACGGCAACTCTTTACAATTCAGCGCCGAACACACGGCAAACTTTGACCCAGTTGGAGCTCGGACTATTTGGCTGCCAGCTTTGAGTGATAGATTCATGGTTGGTTGGTCTTTTGAAATCGTTCATTAACCCGCGTCTTTGACTCACTTCTAACAAAGCTGCGTCCAATCAATGTTGGCTGCGGTATAAAAACACACAGGAGAGAAGAAACCACTCATCAGCTTCTGTCTTTGTCTCTTCCCAGAACCAAGGAGGACGTTTACGAGAATCTGTCTAAAGGAAAGAAAGATGTGAAGAAGACAAAGTCGGACAAGAAAAGTGGCTCCCTGAAGAAAAGATAGAAGACGCTTTTTATCAATGTGTTGTTGTATTTATGCAGGCTCTCTTTTGTTAAAGAATTTATATTTTGGATGCGACAAAATACAATTAATTTGTGAAATTACCCGGTGGACATCTGGATGCTTGGTTGAGAATAAAGTCACAACATGTGTGAACACTCGTCTTCTTTTATTGCTGTTATTTGAACAAAGAGCAGGATGTTCACGGGATGCTTCAGTGTTTCTTTGTTTACCTGCTCGTTGACACTTTGGGTTTAACAGCAGGTGTAAAGATTTCATCACTTTGACTCTTTTAGCTTTAACATATTTAATATCAAGATACAAATAAGGAACACAGACAGTTATCTTCTGTTCTCTGTGTGCCACTAAACCACCAATGTCCTTCCAGATCAGTTGTTTTAGCTCAGCAGTCCTTCCTCTCCTACCTGAACCATGCGACTCCTTTTCATATGGAAATTTGCACCTTTCTCAAATGTCAACGGCTCCCAAACACCACAGATGTTTCCAGCTCTCGTTCACACATTGATTGACAAATGTTACACCAGAGCGTTTGATGTTCTCGCTATTCCAGACAGTGATTCAGTCGTATCAGTGTTTTATCAACTGCTGTATCTGAGATCAAGGAGGAACTTTGAACTTCTCTGAAGTCTTTAAAGTGCAAAAAACAAAATGGATTCTGCTGCTGGTGACATTGGGTAAGAACACACAGACTTAGGAGGATGTTGCTGCACGAGGCTTATTTTCTCCACGACATCAGAAATGTTTAGGAAAACATCGGTGCCAAACAAAAGCCTGGAAATACAGAATGGACCTTTAACCTTCGTACACGGTACTGGGGAACGTGTACACTGTTTGTGCGTCACATGAGTGTGTTTTGCTGCAGAGGCTTTGAGTAGGAATGTGTCTTTCTAAAGCTGAAATAAAACTTTGCCTGTTGTTTGTGGAAAGTAACAAAGTGCATTTACTTAAGTACAATGTTGAGGTACTTTACTTAATGCTATACCTTAATACTCCACAACAATTCAGAGGCAACTACTGTACTTTCTACTTTGCACATTCTGATTAGTAATATCCAATGTAATCAACACATACATGTATTCTTATAGAGCAAGATAAGACTTTATTGAAACCTTGGTGACAAGCCTGGCGATATATTAAATACAATATAAGCAGGTGCAACGTTAAAGTAATGTACTCATTAGTCTAGTAGTACATTATACATTATTCTGCCTAATAAGTTCTTCTTCAAGTTGATTTTGATGCCATTACTTGAGTATTTAAACACTGTGCTACTTGTATTAAGTAAAAGCTCTAAGTTCTTCCGGGTACTGTGCACAGCTCCAAGTGTAACAACACACAGGCCTGTAACATGCTCAGCTCATCTTCACCCCACCCACACTTGTTTTAGGGATCCGAAGCACCGCCTCTGAAAGTGATCCCTGTGAGTAAAACGCATTAGGAGAGATGGATGAACCTCCCCTCTGAAAAACTCTGTGACTCACAGTTTACTGGAAACGATTTCATAAATCCAGAGTGAGTCTGCGCTCGACAGGACGTTCACCGTGGAGCAGCAGGCAGGACACAAACAACGTGCAAACTGTCTCGTTTTACGCGTGAAGAACCCACAGCATTGTGCACAAACGTTGCGTAAGTGAAACTGATATCAGACCAGCTGCAGATCTGCACCGGAATCAAGACTTCACTCGAGGGGAGCAAAAGAAAAAGCAACAAGATTTCAACTCGTCTGGAGAGTTCGGAAAGGAACAAAATGTCTAAACCTAATTACTCCGGAACGTTTAATATGGTGGAGCAGACTAATATGGACGCATACCTCGGAGCTTTAGGTAAGACTCTTCAGTCGCATTAGATGTAACCCTTAAAACTAATTAATGTTATTTATTAAAGCTCCTCCATAACATCCACGTTCAGCCTGTTGTTGCCCTTTTATGTTAGAAATACATGTGTTGTTGCTTTGAGGATACATTTTTAATCTGAAATATCATGATGTGAATCATCTTCATTTGCAGAAATGAAATCAACACCGTGTCCTTTCTATGACCCCCCCACACACACACACACACACTCCGAGGGGTGCATCCACTCTACACTGTGTGTGAGGAGACAAAGCTCCCCTCTTAATAAAGCAACATTAAAGTATCAATCCTGTTATTAATCATCTTCTCCCAGATATAAATTTCGCCCTGAGGAAGATTGTGTGTCTGTTGAGCCCCTCCAAAGAAATCAGCCATGACCCGGCCACAGGAGCCATGAGGATCCGCACCCTCACCACCTTGAAGAACTTCAACATGGTTTTCAATATCGGAGAAGAGTTCACTGAAGACTTGGGACCGGTGGACGGTCGAACCTGCCAGGTGTGTTGTTGTTGTTGTTTTTCAAAACAACGTGTCAGGACACACGTTACTGGCGTGCTGATATGATACAAATCATAACTCGTTATGCAAGTTTGCTTTGTGTGTTCTTTTCATTTGGCAATGTGTGCAGGAAAGTCGACCGACCTGCTGCTGTGTTTTTGTGTTGTAACGACCCCTGCTGCTTCAATCTGCTTCAAAGCCGTGTGTGTGTGTGTGTGTGTGTGTGTGTGTGTGTGTGTGTGTGTGTGTGTGTGTGTGTGTGTGTGTGTGTGTGTGTGTGAGAAAGCAGTGAATTAAACAAACACTCTTCGGCTCCAAAATTCATTCAGAAATTCAGAATTGGCAGCAAAATGTTAGTGACCAAAGAAGAAGTTTTGAACGGGCCTCGTGCGAGCTGCTTTACGTCGGAGTCGCTTGTAACGCAGCTTCTCTGTGCTCATGCAGACCACAGTGAACTGGGACGGAGACAACCTGATTTGTGTACAGCAAGGCGAGAAAGAAGGACGAGGCTGGACACACTGGCTGGAGGGGGACAAGCTGCATTTGGTAAGAATGTATGGATGCAGTGAAAGGAAGGGAGGAGGGGGTCAAAGCAGAGGGAGAGGGGGGGTGGGACAAGGAAAATAAGAAAACACTGAAGCGAAAAGATGCTAGAGTTGATATAGTACATGAGGAAGAACATGCAAATGAGACAGGGTTTGGACGTTTCCTTATTACGTTGCACGACACGGTTTCTGTGGGAAGAAGTTCTTTATTTAAAGGTTTGTTAAGCTTTGTGCGTGCCTGAGGGGGGGGGCGAGTAGGACCCTACAAAAGGAAGGCCCGCACAAAAGACGCAGAAGCCTCTTGAAAGCACGTCTTAATAAAAGTGCTACGATAACTCCAGACCGAGCGAGAGCAGTGGTTCTTCTCATTTGGGTTGTAAAAGAGTTTAAGCGTGAAGATAATCTGTCAGTGCTGAACACGGTTTTACACAATCAGCATTGTTCAGTGAAAGCTCTTCAGGATCGGGAGGGGGCCGAACGCTGTTCCAGTTAAGACAAAGACGTGTGTTCAGGAGAGACGTGAGAAAGAAATGCCAGCGAGGATCAGGCTCTGAAATGGCGGATTTGAAAGTGGACTGCAGGAGAAGGGAGCGGCGAGAGAATAATGAAGAGTGAGTGAGGGGGAGCTGGAGATGGGGGAGGAAGGGGGGAGTGGGCTGAACGGGGGAGATAAGTAGACGGTGGAAGAGTGGGAGACAGATTACGAGGTCAAAGGATGAGGGAGGGGGGGATTTTGGATACAATGCCAGGTTTGTGTATCTCTCAATTAACTTTCCTTTGATGTTCCAAACTGTCTTATCGATTCTCACTCCTCATTTTAACACCTTCCCCTCCCCCTCTCTCCCTCCCCCTCCCCCCCATGGTCTCTTTCCTCTCTGCAGGAGATGAGAGTTCAAGGCATCGTTGCCAAGCAAGTGTTCAAGAAGGCGGAGTGAAGTAACGGCAGAGTGTATTCTTAATAGAATATAGTTAAAGATTTGAATCCTCTTTGTAGTTTCTTTTTATTATAATCAACATCATGTTTGAAATATCACAATAAGACTCAATATCTGTGAAAACACTGATTTGTATGTCCAAATTGTCTCCGTCTGGTAGAACTCACTGAGAAGACAGCAGCGGAGCAGAAGGACTTGTAAACGTTCCCCACATACTTCCTCATATTGCACTATATCTTCACAATGTTATAAACAAATCATACATCTGTCGGGCGTCACTGCTGCATTCTGTGTGTGTGTGCGTGTGTGTGTGTGTGTGCGTAGTACTGCTGCTGCACATCTTAACGTTTCATACAGTTTTTATAAATAGGGGTGCATTACAATGTACTTTAAAATAAGATTATCCTTTCAAATTAGAACAAGTCATTGTTTGCATTAAAGATTAAGCCGGGAACTCTTTTATATTTTTCTTATTGAAGTTAACAAAAAGAGCAACGACGGGTAAGTCCGTCACTCAGTGTCTTACTCCTCTGCTCCCTGTGGCTCTCGGCACATTTGTTCTTAAGTTTTAAAAACCAACATTTATAAAAATAAAGCCTCAGTAATCTTCTGAAACAGCTGGACCCTGTAGATTTTAACAAGTTAGTCAAACAGGAGTAAATGTTGTTGGGGTCTATTTTCTGCTGCGGATTAATATAATATATTTACAGCAACAGAATAAACTACAGTACCCATGTTTACCATGATGGTGAAGCTCCATGTTGTCCAGTTCAACACACGGATGTGTTTTGGGACATTAATGGAGCTCCAGACCCGGAGGAACGAGCTGTTTTCACTGCACAGCCATACTTGTTGGAAGGATACAGTCATTGTTGGTTTTGGCCTTTTCATGGGATTTGACTTGAGTAAGAAAAATATTCCCAGACTTTAAACTTTAACAGAGACACCACTGAACCTGCTGCCTTTACTAAATCACATCAACGACCGACTCAAGTACAAAGCTGCAGCAGTGTTTAAAAAAATACTCTGTTGGCTTCAATGTACATGCGTCACATAAATATTACATCACTGGAGCTGCAATCCTCCTGCAGGGGGCAGCAAATCCTCAACGCTACTCTTTCGTTCTTTTGGTATAAATAGCTCCAGTTTGGAGTTTGAAAACTAGTTGCAGCTCTCATTCTGTTATAACCACATTTACTTGCTCAGGTCCCACACCACTCGTCCTCCTGGGGCTCTGAGCAGGTCCTGAGGAACTTGCCGGTGCAGAATCCGGCACTTCCATTGGTGTGGGTGGATTCGGCGAATGAAACAGAAGCCTTTAGTGGAGTTATAGTAAGGCTGCTGTCCACACTGTCCTGTGTGCCGCAACTGACCACATTATCATCTGAGGAGGGGGAAAAAATCAATGTTCAGTGAGATCATCCTATAAAGAAATATTACATCAAACGGGATTTATGTCCATCTTAATGAGGCTGGAAGCATTTATGATCATGGGAAATCAATATATACTAATGTTAGGTAAGGGGGTAGATGTTTCACTCTAACAGATGGTTAGAGCCTGGAGCATAGGGAGCATTAGAAAGAAGAAAATACTGACTTTATCAAAAAAGAAACCTGTTCTGTATGAATCATTGTTTGAATAAAACGTAAAAATACAATACAGACAGAAAATTGTATTAAAAGTTCCTAAACATAACAGGAAAACTGATCTCTAATGTAATAATCTGCTCAAAGTTAATCTAAATGGCTAATTTTACACAAACTTCCCGCAGTTATTGCCTTCACTATTTGGGTTAGTTATACATTTGATCAATTGTCCTGCACTGTTTATTGTTATGCATTGAATATAATATGAACTATTCATAAAATATGTTACCTAACATCAGGGGTTGTAGAGCACTGTCTAACAAGTGATCTAAACTATTTTCATACTTCTCCCAATCCTCTACATTGTTATGTTTCTGCATTTGTATTCAGGTTTTGTCTCTAATTGCTCACCCATCTGTACATCTTCATCTTATTACTTCTCAAAATCTATGCGAAATGGTAGCAACGACAATCTTCCACACATAAGTGATGTGTAGGAGTGTTTCCCTCTTAAATGTACATTCATGTGTACAATGGTGGCAGGTCATTTAGGGAAGTGGGATAAACCCCCACCTGCTGGCAGAAGAAATATGTTTGGTTTTAGTGGTACTGAGTAATTCACTAATTCATATATTTCTGGATCAATGCATGACATACAATCCTCGGGTTGCTCCTGCTATTTATCATTATTACACAAGTGAAGGTCAGTGGCTGATATAATATACAGAATCGTGTTTTAAATGAGCTTGGCTCGAGAGGCAGCTATGTGGAGATAGCCCACAATGTCAATAAGTGCCTCAAGTGTAGGAAAACACCACTGCGCATGCTCACAGCTAATTACTTGTTACCATCGCAACCATTTGCCAAGCGTTGTCCTAGTAACTGTTTTAAAGAAGCTAGTAGCTTCTGTCACCATGAACGCTGTGGATTATTTATCTTCTACAGGACACGTTTAAAAGTTTTCCTTTTGAAGAATAGTTTGAGATTAAACACCTCGGTGCCGCGGGAAACTGTTATAAACTGCACATCTGTTAAAACAAGCAGATTTAACGTGAAGTGGCGTTAGAAAACACGGCTAACGGCTAACGGCTAACTGCTAACTGCTAGCTTGTCAGAGAAGATGTTTTTTCTCCATGTGTGTTAGTCGGAGGAGATGTTTCTGGTCAACAACAGACTTTCAGGATCTGGAGCATCTTTTTCAGAGGATTACCAAACATGAACGCAGGAGGGCACCAAGGTGAAGTTAGGGCAAACATAGCTAACGGCACAGACGGATTGAGCAGTATGACAGCAGATTGAGGAAAACAGGTATGTGCTCAGTCTGATTATCACCTGTGTTAAACTGTGTGTGAAATGTGAAACATGTTAATTATATTCTGGTTTTGGGTCTGTCTAAAGTAGTTGTTCATCCGGGGGTTCAGGCGTAAAGGAAGGAACCATGAACCACACATGTCCCTGGTTTTTAGACTTTTTTTTGGTTGCATTTCATCTCATTCTCATTTCCTGCCATCTTTCCACTGTCATCCTGTAAATGCAATGCATGAAGGATGTCTCACCTGGGTTATAAAGTGGTAACTCGCAGCTCTCTTGGCAGTGACCGTTGAGCTCTGTGAGCGGTAAAGGCAGCTCCAGCTGAGTGAACAGTGCTGGAGCCATAGTGATGGACACACTGGAGCCGGCTGTGCCACAGGAAACATACCACACATAGGGTAAACAACAAGATTATTCAGTATCAATGCCACAAGGAATATCTCCTATAATCAGGATGTATAGTTTATCTAATTTGGAATATGTATTCAAGCAAAAGTATACTGATTGGCCATTAGGGGGCACTATACTCTTTCACAATCTGATACTCTAAACAACTGTTTCTTGGAAAGGCTCTTCATACTTCTTCACATTAAGACATTAACAAACCTGTAACATTCAAATGTACCACAGCTCAGTGTGACTCAATATTAAAGTTATACTCTTCTCTCATGTGTGTATTTTAAGTATGACACACTCACCTTCTGTAGACTTGAAAGGCAGTTTTAAAAACTTTGTAGTTTCCTTTTTCACTGTGAAACAAAGAAGTCAGATTGAACTCACAGCAGTTACAATGACGAGTCTTTACGGTGGAAAAAATGATCAACCTTCAGTATAAACTTGTTTATGCAGCATAATTCACTTTCCTGCTGTTGACATGCTCAGTGTATATATATATATTTGTATATACTCTTTGTATCAATGTTGGATTTTACCTGGTGCCCCCTAATGGAGTCTGGGCACCAGAAGAGTGAGGGATAACTTATTCACTATTTTTGTTTTGTTGTGGTCAAGGGAACAACATATCTCCAAATAAAAAGAAACTCGGCAAACAGAATACAGATACAATCCAACAAAAATAAATGACACAAAATGAGCAGAAAAATCCACAATAAAAACAAAGAATAGATTAAAAAAAGAGAGCATTTGAAATTAAGAAATCATTTGTAGTCAATGTTAATTTGCTTTGTAAACAACTCCTTTTATTTATTTATATATATATTTATTTTATTTTATTGATATATATATATATATATATATATATATATACATACATACATACATACATACATACATACATACATACATACATACATACATGCATATAATATATAATATATATATATATATATATATATATATATATATATATATATATATATATATATATATATATATATATATATATATATATATATATATATATATATATATATATATATGGTTTCTCCTGCTACCACTGAAAAGCCCATTCTCAGTTTATGTGAAATGGAGGTTTCAAGTTCCCCCATCACTTCGTGTAACTTTCATACTGGACTTTCAAAGTCGTAGTTAAGCCCAGACTCGTATTACATTTTATTTCATCTGTAAATTCCAGTATTGACACATCGCTTCACTGGAAATACAGTAAATGTCAATGAAAAACAACACAGCTTCAGTCAAAATAATCAAGTTATGTGACGCCGGTTGCGTAGGAGCTGTTTTCGGTATGAGTTAGCTGCCTGTGAAGTGTGCGTCACATTAAACCAAATGACTGTGTCAGGCTGAATATGCACAGGATGTGGTTTCCCCTCTCAGTTTGTCATTCTCACTGAGCTTGTTACGCAGCTCCTTATCTAACCTTTCTGGGTTACTCATTACTATTCTGCTTTTGTGACACTTTAAATTAGACCACACTTCTACGCATTATAAGTTAATCGGGTACGTATACTCAGATAAACATTAAATCAATTAGATTTTAAAGGAAACCGTGGGAACGGATGTGTTTAAGAGATACGCAATGAGCTTAACGCTACACTTGAAAGCAAATTGTGGCATCACACATTATTACTGACAGTGTGTGGGCATGTCTGCACGCCACTTTGTTGCGTCTTCGGGAAGACCTTCTTAGTAAAATGAGAACAAAAGTGTGTGAAAAACAATGATGAAACACATGTGACGCGGTGTACAGTACACACCTGCTTTGTATGACTTTCGTTTGGCCCTCCAGTACATAATACCAAACAGGACGAGCGCAGTCAACACGAGCCCTGACCACAGGCCTGCAGGTAATATCCAGGCACAGTCTGAGGAGCAAAGAGAAGGGATTATATGTTATATTTACATTTCATTCTCCTGATTACACAAGTAACATCTGGAAAAGTGTATGGTAACGGATAAAATGACTATATAAATGATGTAAATATATAAGTCACATCTATTAGTAACACTTTCTTTAACATTTCTAAGTAGTGTGTAAACACTTAAGTGGTTTATAACTACACTTTAATGTATTTGTAAGGTGAGATTTGTTTGTTACATACATTTTTAAGTGTCTATTAATGTATTTGCCAGAAATGAACTCTTATGAAGCATCTATAAATAATGTATAAACTACTAATACATGCTTGATAACACTATGTTGTAATGCATTTATTGACTATTTATACACCACTTATAGTCCAAAACTGACATTAATAAAGACTTATAAATGTCCCTATATCTGCTAACGACTACATTACAGTGTGTTCTGAACTATTCATGCTTTACATCCTACTTATCAATACTAAATAGATGAGTGTCAGCACCTGGGGTTGGAACAGATTTATACTTTTTATACTTTTTATGTTATGAAAACGTTTTGTTTCCAGGTTTAAATAAAAAGTGTTAGATCTGTTGTACTTTAAATTAGATCTGTACATTATATTGTTTGTGATGCGTTCAGGGCCAGGCCATATCGAGAAGATCTAATATCATGATATTTGATATCCGTGAGCGTGAAACAAAACAGTAAAGCTGCGGCCGGGAACAAGGAGCTGAGAGTCACTACGAAGCTCAATAGTCTCTTATTGCTTTTTATTCTCTAAAGGAAGTCACAATGACAGAACTGTCGGAGACATACTTCCTACAACATGTGTTTTACGTTACTCAGTTCCTGAGGAATGATTCTGTACTACTTCCTCTCAATGACTTGGTCATATGACATTTAGTCACTGAAGGTTAACAGAAACACGCAGGAGTAGTGCATACATAGCAAAATCTTTTTGATTTTTTCCATTTAGAGCAAAAATGTTTTAGTTTTTTTTTATCCGAAGAGATGAGACATATTTGTACCGACAGAGTAAAGGCAGAAACGCAGACTTACGAAATTTGGAGGTGCCACAGATGGCATCAGTTGTTTCCGTTCCTGGAGTTTTCAACACCTTTCCGAAGTCGCCACATCTGAAAACAATATACGAACACAAAGAAATAAATACCCACATACTGTGTAGAGTATCTGCAGCAAAGGGTCGGGACATGTCTGGTAGAATTACACAAATCTTTCAAGGGAAGTTAATCTCGGGGACTTTATAAAAACATTCTTTTTAAATAAAATTCAATATAAAAATCACATGACATGGAGGAAGTCCATGGAGAGGATATGGAGGCCTTTTATTTTGGAGGGGCATCACAGGGAATGTTTTCTGTTCGTCCCAGTACAACCTCCTGACTGACGTATAAAAGTTTCAGGCTCAAGAAACAGTTCCTACAGTGTGGATGAAATGTAGTGTGCGTTCCAAAACCCATAGTACTATTTAGTACAGGGGTGGGGAACCTCCGGCCTCCGGGCCGTATACGGGACGCGAGACCATTTGATCCGGCCCTCGACGTAATTCATAAATGCACGCAAAAAAAATCCACTAGAAAAAAAACTAGTTTGTGTGGACGTACTTGCGGTGATGAAAAATAATCTCGAGCGTCATTACATCATGAAACATGCCGAACTGCACGAGCTAGAGGACGAGTGTTTGGATAAAGTTAACGCTCTTCGGTGGAGTTCGGCCCAACAAGCAGCTCTCTGCAGAGCGGAACATACAAACATGGAGAGATAGAGAGGTAGACCCCCACACCAACAACACACTGTTGCACCACTGCTGTGCAGTTATCACTGCCATGTGCAATACTCACTTTATTTATATCAACCACTTGGTACTTATATTATTACTCTATTTAATTATAGTGTACGGCCTTTTTACTTCATATGTTCTTTTGCTGTGACGAGATACATTTCTCCGTTCTGTAGCTTTTTAACACACACACACACACACACACACACACACACACACACACACACACACACACACACACACACGTCACTTATAGTACAGAATATGATGTAAACCGAAACAAAAAACGTAAATTCTGCTTCGTCTCGTTGGTTCACTCATGTATGATGCACAGTACAGACATCAACATCCTCCTTCAGCTTTAGCAACAGTCACTGCAGACGCGGTCTGACCTGGTGTGTGTTCGACACGGTGACTGGAAATCTGTTACGTTGCTGTAGGTCCCGTCTTCACACGGAGCACAGATTGTGTCGGTCGTGCGAGTGGCTGCGAAAAGAAACAAATGCCTTTTCAGTTTGTACTGTCTACTCTATATTGATGCTTGCTGGAGTACGTGATGATTTATGGTGCGTTCTACTCTGGAAGCTTACCTTGAACGTTGACCCCTTTACCCAGAGGGCAGTGGGTGACTTGCTGGCAGTGCTCACATTGATCATTTCTGCAGTAGAAACCAGCCACACACTCGCACACTGTGTCCTTCTGAGCTGTGCAGTCCTTGACTTTCCTCTGGTTGTTATCTGAAAGAACGAGAGATACAGTCTGTTACAGGAGGGATCCATGTTGCAGACCTGTTGCAGAGGTCTCTTCTCTATATTATTTCAACATACTTCTGATTTTCTTCGTGTGTGTAAATAAACATTTGGTCCATGTCAACCAAGAATCTAAGGAACAAGTACGAGCAGATTATGAGACCACAGACGTGTAAAAGTCCTCTTACACAGGAGACCGACTGAGAGAGACGTGCAGCTTCGTCGTTTGTTGTCATTAAAAGAGACGAAAATACCAAAAAGACGACTTGCAAAGAGATCCAAAATGATTATAGCAAGACAAAAGATAACCTCTTGTGTCTCTTTGTTGTTATTTTGCATCTTTGCCGGCGTCCGTGTGGTCGTTTTGTGTCTCTTTGACGTTGTTTGACTCTCCAGACAGAAATATTGTCAACCGTATATGACGACGTTAACACCATTCAAACTGTTTGCCCTTTTCTTCCCACACTGGGAAACATTTTAAGCTAATTCAACTTGAAAACGTTACCCTTAGAGATATGAGTTATCAGGATTAAACTTGTATAATTAGTTCAAATTCTTCTCAGTACTTAAAATAGATAAATAATTAAAGTTCACTGAACTTGAGTTTAATAGACTCAAGATATTAAGTTCACACGGGTGTAACATCTGCAAATCAAAGACTCCAGGTGTGAACACGGTTGAGCTCCGCAGCAGGATGTAACGATTGATCCCACTGAGGTCAGTGAAGTGTTGACATGAAGAGACGATTACAAAGCGTATATATATACTCTATAAAAGACCGCAGAGGAGGAAGAGGAAGGAACTGTGTGTGTGTGCATATACAGTATGTGTGTTAGACTTACTAAAGCTGCAGTCTTTGCATTTTGGACATCTACTCAAGTGATTCTTCGCGGCTGTGTAGAACCCACGTCCACATTCGGCACACTTGGTCGTCTTTGTGCCGTCACACTCAGTTTGCATGTATTGTCCTGATAAGAGTTGAGAAAACGGAGACATACAGAAACAGATCTCAGGCTGGAATGCAAATACAGTTTGTGAGGAAGGCTTTACACACAGCAGTCACACAGCACATACTGTGTTGTAGTTTGTACATTTCTATAAGGAGGTTTGTCATCCCAAGAGTAAGAAATATTAGTGACTGAAACGTTCAGACGTTGACTGACCTGCAGCACAGCGATCACAGCATGTCCCATCTTTCTTGCTGTATTTATCCAGATTTGGGCAAGTTAAATTATCCATTTGTTGCTCATCCAATAACAGTCCTCCACCTGTGTGTGAAATATCTAAACTTAAGACGACAACGACGACAGTCTTCCTCTAGAACGGCTCCTAACCTTTGAAATGACAGCTTGTTAATGCATCTCAGCTCAAAGAGCATCTCTCTCTCTCTCTCTCTCTCTCTCTCTCTCTCTCTCTCTCTCTCTCTCTCTCTCTCTCTCTCTCTCTCTCTGAACTGTGTGCTGTGTGTCACTACGGATATGTTTCCCCTTCTCAATCTGCGTTACCTACTTCTCATGTCTTTTCTAATCCTACACAGTGGGAAAACCCCAGTGACCCTAATCTGCTGTTTTCCTCTCTCTCTGTCTCTCTCTCTGTCTCTCTCTCTCTGTCTCTCTGTCTCTCTCTCTGTCTCTCTCTCTGTCTCTCTGTCTCTCTCTCTCTCTCTCTCTCTCTCTCTCTCTCTCTCTCTGTCTCTCTCTGTCTCTCTCTTTCTCTTTCTCTCTCTGTCTGTCTCTCTGTCTCTCTCTTTCTCTTTCTCTCTCTCTCTCTGTCTCTGTCTCTCTCTCTCTTTCTCTGTCTCTCTCTCTCTCTTTCTCTGTCTTTCTCTGTCTCTCTCTCTCTCTCTCTCTCTCTCTCTCTCTCTCTCTCTCTCTCTCTCTGTCTTTCTCTGTCTCTCTCTCTGTTTCTCTCTCTCTCTCTGTCTCTGTCTCTGTCTCTCTCTTTCTCTCTCTCTCTCTGTCTCTCTCTCTCTGTCTCTCTCTTTCTCTGTCTCTCTCTCTCTCTCTCTCTCTGTCTCTCTCTGTCTCTCTCTCTCTCTCTCTGTCTCTCTCTTTCTCTGTCTCTCTCTCTCGCTCTCTCTCTCTCTCTCTCTCTCTCTCTCTCTCTCTCTCTCTGTGTCTCTGTGTCTCACTGTCCGTCTCTCTCTCTCTGTCTCTCTCTCTCTCTCTCTCTCTCTCTCTCTGTCTCTCTCTTCCTCTCTCTCTTCCTCTCTCTCTTCCTCTCTCTCTGTCTCTGTCTCTGTGTCTCTCTCTCTCTCTCTGTGTCTCACTGTCCGTCTCACTGTCCGTCTCTCTCTCTGTCTCTCTCTCTCTCTCTCTCTCTCTCTCTTCCTCTCTCTCTTCCTCTCTCTCTGTCTCTGTGTCTCTCTCTCTGCCTCTCCTCATTTCCTTCCTGTCCTAGCCCTCTCCCTGCTAAGTAAGCTGTGTCGCACTCTAACTGCACAGAGAAAAGCAGCACAATGAGACATTTCCTGTCTCCACTACACCATTTCCTTTCAGTCCATCTCCATTGTTTCCAATGAACCTTTGTCCCATTGGCAGAGGGATGTTGTTGAGCTAAAACTGCAAAGAGATTTAGTAGATTTAGTAGATTTTGTAGTAACAGTTTTGTATCTGCCTTCCTGCCATCCCACTTACCAGCAGTCCTTCCCTCATTAGTGCAAACATGCCAAAAACAATCTACAAATAGATTTATAAAATGCCTGCGTTAGCTAAATATGAGTGAGAAAGAAAGGAAGGGCGAGAGATGGAAAGTAAATTATGAACAAAAGGGGAAGGAGAGATGTTGAGTGAGTTTATTTGTGAGGAGATTTGATCGGATCACAATGTTCAGATTAAGGTGGGTTTGCATTTTACAACAATGAAGCGGATTAATTCACAGTAATGATTTGCAGAGAGTTTGTAAGGTGGAGGGATGTTCATGGATTTGGTTGTTGCATTGTGATTCAGTATTTCTGTGATTTATCACCGTCTCTGGCTCTGAGTCTTTTTGGTGCGTAGCTGGATTTTGTCGCATCAAGTAATGTTTTCTTTCCTAACATCGCGGGTCCACCTCCTCCTTCATACGTTCCCTCAGTCTCCTGCTTCTCCTGCTCTCCCTGCCCGGCCTACTCGATGCTGCTGGGATGGGTGAAGTCTCCAGGGTATCCCACTGGATACTTGCCCCATGCCAGTTTAAACTGGAGCAGGTGTGCCGCCAAAGGTCACACCCTGTCCATCCAGCTCATGCACCTGGACCTGGAGGACAGCCAACATTGTGACAACGATGCAGTGAAGGTCAGGGGTCAAGATACACAATGGTCGCGCTTTTATAAAGTCAAGGTTACTAACTGATGTCAGTACTAATAACAACATTATTCTTTTCCAGGTCTTTTCAAATGGAAACTTAATCTTAGTCTTGTGTGGCAAAAAGGGATTTGAGGAGCTCCAGTCGTCAGTAAACCCCCTGCTCCTGTCCTCCCCGGGTGGCTGCCTCTCGCTCACGTTCCAGTCCGACTACTCAAACACCAAGAGGCACACCGGCTTCAGAGGCTTCTATACCGATCAAGGTGAGTTTTTATATTCCCACATTCCCCAGGAGAGCTCAGTTTGTACGTGCATGTAATACTTATTGTAATCATTGTTTCTCTTATTTTTAGATAACAATTCACAATGGTTGCAGTTTATAGCTCTGCATTTTTAGATATTTTTCATGTCATAATTTAAAACAATGAATCAGTTTCAGCATCTTGGTGTTCTTGGTAAGGCACTATAAATAGGTAAATAAATCCAAAAACATAATTATTAAAATAGACTAAATGAAAGGTAATGTTTCTAAAGAGTTTAGCAGTAAGGCTTTACAGTTTACAGAGCCAGGCTAGTGGTTTCCCCTGTGTTTCCAGTCTTTATGCTAAACTATGCTAAGCTAAACTATGCTAAGCTAGGCTAAACATCAGCTGGACGACATGAGTGGTGTCCATCTTCTCATCACAACTCTCTGCATGAAAGTGAATAAACATATTTCCCCAAGTTATAGACTATTTCAGACTATGAGTTAGTACATGTGCATCAAGTGAATCATCCCCATCACAGGCTTGTTAAATGTAATCTTGTCTGATCGAGACATCCCATAATAAACTAACATGCTCGTCTTATTTCAGTTTGTGGGCTGGTTAGTGATAATATGTTCCCATCTAATTGATTTGCTCCCTCAGACTTTGACGAGTGTGCGGACGACCCGAACAACGGATGCACCCAGTTCTGTCACAACTACATCGGAGGGTACTACTGCTCCTGTCGCCATGGTTACCAACTGGCCCGGGACAAGCACACTTGCACGGGTACGAAGAATCTCGTGATTATCAGACAACAGTGTACAGAAGACAAATCAAGGAATGTTAAACATGAAGTGAAAATGGGGAAATAGGAGAAGCAGAAGCGGGTGAACTGGTGTCTGTGTGTGTGTGTGTGTGGGGGGGGGGGGGGGGAGCCTGATTGTGTAATACGTTTGATTGTTGATCGTAATGATGCACTCTGATCTTACACACAGTGAGTTGTGGTGAGGATCTGTCGGGGCTGACCACGGGGGTCGTATCCAGCCCCTCCTGGCCTACTTCATATGCAGAGAACGCCAACTGTCAGTACACCCTCTCTGTGGAGGCCACCCTGCAGCTGGAGCTGCACTTCTCCCAAGACTTCGATGTGGAGCAAAGCCCTGATGGTCAATGCATTGACTCACTGACGGTACGTGTTGAGTTCTAAATGTCTGCTCAAACTTTAGAGAGCAGGGAACAAAGACAGTTCAGACAAAGGTGTTGTAATAATGGATTTTAAACTATTACACATCATTTGTTTTACCATTTTACAGTCTCTCTGTGTTCCACATGTTGGAGGATCTTTGTCCTTTGTATCCATGTATCCATGTAGTGTCGTTTAAAAGACATCTATTCCCCTTTAAAGGTTTTATTGTCTTTCAAGATTTAATCAAAGTATATTGAATGTTCTATTTTTGATGCTGATCTTCAGTAAAAGATGCTTTTAATGTCAAAAATGAAAACATATCTTTACAGTGATCTAAATGAATTGCGACTATAAAATACAAAATACTTTTTTGCACAAGTACCCCGTCCCTTACGTCAGTATTTTGTAGATGCAACCTTGGAAGCGATCACATCTTTGAGTGTCTACTATTGTGGACTCTGACCACACGTGTTTCACCAGGGAACAGAGAAGACAGGAAGTCAGGACACATTGTGAGGCGCTACCTGTGTTGTTTTACAGATTGAGACTCTCTCCGGGACTCTGGAGCCGTTGTGCGGCCGCACGCCTCCCCCGTCTCCCTTTCTCACCCACTCGCATCACGTCCAACTGCGCTTCACCTCTGACGGCTATGGCACCAACAAAGGCTTCACTCTCCACTTCAGGACCACAGGTACTGCAGCCTCCGCACAATTGGAGAAGAGTATTTGTTATGACGTTTGTTGGCAACTCATCATTGTTCCTTTCACACGTTAACCACAGACAAAGTGTGTCTGGCCGCGGTTACCTCCCACTCCTCTGTGACTCCTCCTCAAGCAGAATATCGTCGGGGTGAAACAGTGACCGTCACTTGTGATCTTGGTTATGTTGCAAATACTGTGAGTGTACAGAACATTTTAATATATTTAAAGTATTTAAGCTACTATTAGGCTGATTAAATCTTCCTTTTGCAAAGTAGCAAGGCACCCAGACTCTGTCTTCACAGTATGTGACGACCCTGCCAGAACACGGGCGAGTGGACGCCCAAATACATCTGTGAACGTGAGTCTGATTAACCGATTATCTTTGAAAAGGTGTCTTTTTGTTTATTTTTCATACTGTGTTTATGTGTTTGTTTTGTCCACGTGTAGCGGTGAATTGTGGACTTCCTGATATCCCAGAAAAGGGCATCGTTCAGCTGGTGGGCTCAGAGAACCCATACACTCAGTACAAAGACCAGATCCAGTTCACCTGCAGCTCAAAGTACTACACCCTGGAAGGAGATGGTGATTGTACACATCCACTCTGATTCATTCCTGAACTAAAGTGTTCTGGTTTTATTGTTTTACTAATATGCTTTCTTCCATATTTCAGCCACGTACACGTGCAGTGCCAGTGGTGAATGGGTATCAGGTGGCGGCAACATGCAGATGCCCAAATGCATCGAAGGTACGACTTTAAATGTATTTGGTATATTTTTCTCATAGTAGCCATCATATACGAATCTATTGATGACTTTTTGTGTATTTTAGTTTGCGGGAAGCCTGAAAAACACTCCGCAAGTGCAGGCAGAATTTTGGGAGGTAAGGATGCGAAGATGGGGGAGATACCGTGGCATCTTTTGATCAAAGAGCCGTCCAGAGGAGGAGCATCGCTGATCTCTGACCGATGGGCTGTGACAGCAGCTCACGTGGTGGAAGGCGTAGAGGAAAGCTCTTTGCGCCTGTACGGTGGGCTGGTCGATGGAAGAACAGCACATACGTCGTCTAATGCAGTTGCCATGGACAGTGAGAGGATCATCATTCATCCCCACTACATCAAGGGCGCCGTAGAACCCACCAACTTCGACAATGATATTGCTCTGATCAGATTATCCTCCAGGGTGAATTTAGGCCCAAACATTCTTCCCATTTGCCTGCCAGAGGTCAACAGGGGCATGGTGGAAAATGAACAAGGCACAGTGTCGGGCTGGGGGGCAACAGAAATGAGAGGCTTGTCTGCCATCTTAAAATACGCTCACATTGGGGTCTACTCACTAGCCCAGTGTGAAGATACACCTCACACACCGAAATCTAACAAACGCATGATTTTCTCTGACAACATGTTCTGTGCGGGAGCGGAGGGAAAGGACAGCTGCAGGAGAGACAGCGGAGGTCCGTTTGTTTCGCCCATGTTGTCTGAAGGCAATGAGCCTTATTATCTGTCCGGCATCGTGTCCTGGGGACCCCCCCTGTCGAGAGAGGCAGTACAAGGGTTATTACACCAAGGTGGAGAATTATCTAGGCTGGATTAAGGAGACGATAGATTCAATAGAACAATCTTAGATCTTAATCTTAGAACTCTTCTACTAACCAGAGTAACGTAATCAAACTCAGATCTCTAAGGTCAAATGTTTCTGAAAATAAAGACTATAATCTTGTAACAATGTACCAACATTAACAACATTAAGCTGTGATCACGTTAGGACTTCATACTTCACTTTTGTATTAAAGGAATTTGCAAATCAACTGCAGAGAATGTGTGTTTTTAACCAACTTTATAATGTACTGCGTGTTTGTCTTTTATCCATCAGATACACACACAAGCATCTTTCTTCATTACTTTTTAATTTCTACATGTCACACGGCACGGAAAGTCCAAAGGCTTTTGAGTTCTGTGTGTTTTAACTGATAAAGCATTTAATCAGACAAACGTGTTCTCGCATGTAAAACAATAAAACGTTATTTTAATTGATATGATATGTGGACTACATTTCTCGTGTTACACCAACAGACACGAGAAATGTTCACAGACTTCATGATATTTTATGCGTCTATGTAATAAACCACAGTGACATGGTGTCAACTCCATGTAGCTTTGTAGGTAAAGAAATGACAATGTGCTCAAATGACTTCTCAACAATCGGCTGCTTCAACCAAAGTTTCGATTCCCTAATGTTTCGCCAACATGTCTACTTCTAAGCGAAAAGCAAGCGCTCCTGTGCTTGTTGATGGTGAAATAGTGTACTAGCCCCCTCTAGTGAGAGAATGAGGTTTATGGGGGGATGAGACATGTTTTTCTACAATTCAAAGTCAAGAGCTCATTTGATTTTGCCAAAACAAACAAGGCTTATTCCTGGCATTAACACGGAGAGTTGCTAAACGCTGCAAACGGCAGACTTTGTGACATTAATGCTTCACTTGGATGCGAGACATGAGCTCCTACAGCACTGCATCAGTTCACTCAGATCTAGCATTTCATCCAGCGATGGGGTGGACGTCCTGCATCATCTTGTAAGTTTGGATTTAATCTTCAACCTGTTTGTGTGTTTGAACTTTAACAGTTGTTATTATGAATGTTTAGCTTGATGCCAACGTTCCCTGTGAACACTTGAGGAGCTGCTTCTTTTATCGTGTGGTATCTTCAGCACAACCGATATTCCAGATGAGATGTTTTATAAATTGACTGAGTAAACCTGTCTTTCAGTATGTCGTATTGAAAGTCTCGGCAGTATTCTGTTGCAACAGTTGGTTGTGTTTACTCTTTTTCTGTTTGCATCAACTTTGGACCAGCAGCTCAGATGATCACAAACTGATTAACAGATAGAACTCTCTGTGTCCCTGCTCCTGTCCAGGTTCCTGTATGCGTCAGTGTGTGAGTGCCGGCGGCTGCCCGACCCAGAGCCTCTAATGCACGGGGCGGTGCAGTCTCCCCAGTACCCCGAGCCTTACCCCCCCAACCTGCAGGAGCAGTGGGACCTCAGTGTGCCCGAGGGCTACCAGATCCGACTCACCTTCACGCACCTGGACATTGAATCTTCTGCAGGCTGCTACTACGACTCCCTCACAGTCAGAGCCACATTTCAACACATGTCAAATCCCAAACTAGTCCAGTGTTGTAGTGTTTGAGTTTTACACTAAAGTGAGACTCCAGGATGGGGTTCCCCTCCAAGTCTCAGCAGCACAATCATCATCGTCAGTCTTTTTGGGATGAATAGCTCATTTCCCATTTGTTGGTGTCATAAAGAAAATGGAATCATTTTTAGTTTGGGGACAAAACAGATGCAAAACTCCTCAATCACTCTTTTACCAAAAAACAGATGTGACGGATGCAAATTTGTGTTCTTTTTGTTGAAATACACGAGAATAATAGGTTACCACATTAGATAAACTCAAATGCCACTTGGAGGCAGTGTAACTTGTTGTAAACACAACATTGGCATTTTATTTCCTCATGAAGTTATACACATTTGACAAATCAGTTGTGCTTCTGGTCACTTTTAGCTCT
>NC_041370.1:2771495-2776216 GCF_900634415.1 Cottoperca gobio | reverse complement strand
AGACAGCGAGGAGAGAGAGAGAGGGGTTTTAGAGATGTTCGTTAGAGAGAGGAGACCAGATTATTTTAATCCTTTAACGGAAAACACCACTAAACCCGAGCACTAAGTGTTTTCATATAAACATACTTATTTTAATGTCAGTGGAGCTTGTCTCCGAGTGAGTCAAGTGACCCGTGCAGATCCATCGGGGAGCAAAACTAATTGCAGGAATAACTTTCCCCCCTTTGTGAGAGCAAATCACCCGCAGGCAGGAATCATAACGCCGTATTGAACCAGACGGGTACAGTACTGCGGTGCACAGATATTGAACAGGACTAAAAGGGAAAATTACTTCAGTAGATCATGTGACCGTTTTATAGAGAACGTTTCTTCTTTAGGGTTTGTTAAAGTCAGAATCAATCGTAGAGGAGCAGATGTGAAGAGATGTTCTGCGCAGTGACGACAGAAAAGGAGCGAGATTCTCACAAACAGGACTTTTATTCCACCTCTGACTGCAGCTGCAGAGAGATGCTCACACCTTCACATCTCACACAACACAACAGGGAATTCAACAAATACAAAAAACTCATTGGTCTGCGGGACCTTTCCTCTGGTGGGACCAGGCAGTCAGAGAACAACGTCTTGTTGCGTATGCGTGACTCTGCGTGGGTGACGTGGCGTAGTGTAGTGACGAGTGGCTTTACTCCTTGGCAGACATGTGAGCCATCAGGTCGCACACACGGTTGCTGTATGCAAACTCATTGTCGTACCTGGTGAAGAAGAAGAAGAAGAAGAGTAAATATGCGTCGCTGGAAATAAAGATATTTGGGCATGAAATGAATCCGTGCTGAAGGCGCACCATGAGACCAGCTTGACAAAGTGGTCGTTGAGGGCGATGCCAGCGCCGGCATCAAAGATGGAGGAGTGGAGGTCACCGTTGAAGTCTGTGGAGACGACCTGCAGGAGAGCGAAGAGCGAGGACGCCACGTTAACACGAATACTGATCCACCGTTTGAGTATCATTTATAATAAAGGAGACAAACTCAGACCTGGTGCTCTGTGTATCCCAGAATGCCCTTCATGGGTCCATCAGCTGCGGCCTTCACGACCTTCTTGATGTCTTCATATTTGGCCTGTTAATAATAATAATAATAATAATAATAATAAATAAAATGCTTGTTTTGATCTTCCTACTAAATATTTCTAAACTTAATTCATTAAAGTTATGAATGCTTCTAGTCTGTAGTCACTCACGGGTTTCTCCAGACGGACCGTCAGGTCGACCACGGACACGTTGGGGGTGGGGACACGGAAGGCCATGCCGGTCAGCTTGCTGTGAAAAACACAAAGAATTAGTTTAAAAATGATAACTTCATTTACTCCAAATGGAAGAATCCTGGATATTAAATAGAATTACAAAAATATGTGTGTGTGTGTGTGTGTGTGTGTGTGTGTGTGTGTGTGTGTGTGTGTGTGTGTGTGTGTGTGTGTGTGTGTTGAAAGTCCTTTTCAAACGGCGTACTGACCCGTTGAGCTCGGGGATGACCTTGCCGACAGCTTTGGCCGCCCCAGTAGAGGCGGGGATGATGTTCTGGCTGGCACCGCGGCCGTCCCTCCACAGCTTGCCGGAGGGTCCGTCCACGGTCTTCTGGGTGGCGGGTGATGGCATGAACTGTGCTCTGATGGACAAACACGGGGAGGATTAAACGTGACCTAATCCCCCCTTTTAACTTAATATCATGTAACGTCATGCTGCTGCTGGGGATGTTTGTAATCTGGCTGTCGGGATGTTTAGCCTCTCTGAGTGTTTTAACGCTCACCATCAGGCCCTCAATGATGACGAAGTTGTCATTGATGACCTTGGCCAGAGGGGCCAGGCAGTTGGTTGTGCAGGAAGCGTTGCTATGGAGAGGAAAAAACAACAGATGTTGTACTTAAGTATTTACACCACAGTACAAGTACACTACAAGTAAAAGTCCCGCTTTCAAAATGTTCCTCCTGAACAAAAGGACCAAACGTGCTCGGTTCACTTCAGAAGAATATTGGCTTTTATTCTCGTGTGGTTCATTATTGATGCACTTATGCGATCGTCACTTTCATGTTGCAGCTGGTAAAGGGGGCGGGGATCAATACAGTTTTATCTTAACCTTTAACAATACACACTAAATTATTTATTGATTATATTTTGCATTATTAATCTGAATCTTCAAAGTAAAAGGTGCTATATATTTGCCTCTGAATTGTTGTGGAATAAAAGTATAAAGTAGCAGGAAATGGAAATACTCAAGTAAAAGTAAGTACTTCAGTAAATGTACCGATTACTGCTGAAGATTTTCAAAATAAAAGGTACTAGCTAAAAACGTTCAAAAGTTCAAATGAGTGAAACACTTAATACTAATAATAATAGTAATAATTATTATAATAATAAAAAGAATACTAATAATAATAATAATAATAATAATATAATATTAATATTAATATTAATATTAATAATAATAGTAATAATAATAGTAATAGTAATAATAATAATATTAATAATAATAATAATGATAATAATACTAATTGTAATAGTAATACTAATAATAATAATAACAATAATAACAATAGTAATAGTAATAATAACAACAACAATAACAATAGTAATAGTAATAGTAATAATAATAACAATAATAATAATAGTAATAGCAATAATAATAATAATAATAATAATAACAATAACAATAACAATAACAGTAATAATAGTAATAGTAATAATAATAACAATAACAGTAACAGTAACAGTAACAGTAACAATAATAATAATAATAATGCACATTATCAAACTTCAAAACAAAATTTCAAATCACCTAAATAAATAAAAACATGACTTTCGGCTTCTTACCTGACAACCTTGAGGGAGTTGTCGTACTTCTCGTGGTTGACGCCCATCACGAACATGGGAGCGTCCGCGCTGGGTGCAGAGATGATGACTCTCTTGGCACCACCCTTCAAGTGAGCCTGCAATGAGTTTTGAAACAGTATTTAATTTATGTTCTTTTTGGCCCACTGCACGTCACACGTCTTTATTTTTTTATTCCAGAGTCTGGGACAGGATTGAGGTACGTACAGAGGCCTTCTCAATGGTGGTGAACACGCCCGTGGACTCAACCACGTAGTCGGCACCAGCATCCCCCCATTTGATGTTAGCGGGGTCCCTCCTGGAAAGAAGAGACGACGAGGAGAGAAAAGTTAAGAGTGAAATTGTAATTAAAACTGAAATGCTTTCAACAATAAAAGCCTGGCTGGTGAACTCACTCGTGGTAAACGGTGATTTTGTGTCCATCGATGATCAGCTTGTCGCCCTCCATCTTGACCTCACCCTTGAAGCGCCCGTGGGTGGAGTCATACTTGAACATGTAGACCTGAAAGATGAAATGTGAAGAAGAAGAGGAGACTTACTTCCACATATAAAAAGCACATCTGACTACAAAAGCCTTCATATTTAAATGTAGCCGGTGTGCATAACTTCTAAAATAACTTAAATCTACAAGCACGGCTGGTGTTCAAACACTGATCCATCTTCTTCTCTTACCATGTACTCCAGGTCGATGAAGGGGTCATTGATGGCCACCACCTCCACCTGCTTGGAGGTGAAAGCAGCGCGGGTCACCAGACGACCGATGCGGCCGAATCTGCAAAGTGAACAGTGTCGTTTGTTAGTCCGGCCTCTAGATGGCGCTACGATACCGTGCAGCTCTGAAGGTCACCGGGTGACATGAGCAGTGAAATGAAGCTCCAGGTGGTCTGTGCAGCAGAGTAACGGCACACTGCTGCTGCAGTTACTCTGCTGCTGCCGTTACTCTGCTGCTGCCGTTACTCTGCTACACACTGCTGCTGCAGTTACTCTGCTGCTGCCGTTACTCTGCTACACACTGCTGCTGCAGTTACTCTGCTTTGTGTGCGAACATAAAGTCAACAGGAGACCTGAAACCACGGCCGAAGAAAGGGCAGGGTTCAGGAGGAGGGGCAGAGGGAGGCGTTTTCTCTCACACACACCTCCCTGGGGGCTAAAGTCTAAATGAGCCTCTATAAATGTGGTAATCCTGGTAACGGCAGTGCACTGTTTGATCAGAGGCTGAGTTACTTTTTAACTGTGGGTCCAAAATCCTGACACAGATACACTCTGTCCTCAGACACAGAGGGGAGGGGGGGGGGGATAATAAAGCAGATAACGAGGACTTTTAACGTCACATTATATGTGTTCAGTAACATTTAAAGTTACGCAGGTCTTCTTCTATTTGCGTCAGACAGCAGAAAAACAATCCCCCCCGTGACCCCCATGCCGGAGCCACTGCCCACATCGTTATCTGCTGAGGGGCCACAGTTCAAAGAGCAAGAGCAACATGAGAGCAGCCGGATGACTGGGTGCATGTGCAGCTGTGCATGTCCTCCATTACAGCCGCTGTCTGGCGTCGCTATTAATTAATCACAGACGGCAGTTTGTTCATTTAATCATTCAAAGAAGACGTTTTTATAGCGCCATCTATATTTATATATTAAAATTATATTTTCAGAAATAATTCAGAGATATCCTACGACACAGTCTGAACAGTCTGTTTGTTCTAGTGGTTACAGCTTTTGATAAAACCTTTTTGCCTTTCGCCCCCTGAGGGTTTGTATTTCATGCACTTCTGTTAATCTGGCCTCTGGTTCTCAGGAGAGGCATCTGCACACGCTTTGGATTAAATGTATATTAATCAGAG
>NC_041370.1:2626495-2766495 GCF_900634415.1 Cottoperca gobio | reverse complement strand
TGAAGGGAACACTGAGGAGACGAGCGTGTGAAGGGAACACTGAGGAGACGAGCGTGTGAAGGGAACACTGAGGAGACGAGCGTGTGAAGGGAACACTGAGGAGACGAGCGTGTGAAGGGAACACTGAGGAGACGAGCGTGTGAAGGGAACACTGAGGAGACGAGCGTGTGAAGGGAACACTGAGGAGACGAGCGTGAAGGGAACACTGAGGAGACGAGCGTGTGAAGGGAACACTGAGGATTTTAGTTTTGGGGGGAAAAGTTCATTTTTGTGTGCAAAAAAAAAACCAAAACACCAGAAATGTTAAATCCATTTATTCATGCAAATCATAAACAAACAAAAATAACTCAGCAGGAATCACAGGTGCCATCATGTTTTAACATCTACGTCCATTGCCCCCACCCACAGGCTGCCCCCACCCACAGGCTGCCCCCACCCACAGGCTGCCCCCTCCCACAGGCTGCCCCCTCCCACAGGCTGCCCCCTCCCACAGGCTTAACACTTGTCTAATCACATTTACTGCAAGACAAACGCTAGAAATACATAAAGTGTTGATTCACTTAAAGAACACAAGCCCAACAAACAGAGAGGATGATCTGATGTCACTACAGTCGACATAACATTCAGTTTAATACTCACACATGACAAACTACAGCTGTGCGCTACAACAGCCCGCGTGAAGCGTGTGATCTACGCTGGATGAAAGCACGAGTTCACAGCGTACTACATGTAGTGAACACGCATGGACACCTCCCTCACTGCTCATGAACGTGTTTGTTTCCTTATTGTACTCTAAGAAGGACGTCATCAGTCTTTATGTTCTGTCCACTAACAGCCCAGTCCGCTCATGGAGCCGATCCGATCCAGCTTCAGCCCGAAGCAGCCTCGGTTCCATCCCCTCCGTGACCGGTCCGGCTCTGCTCGCTTCTGATTGACCAGACTCCCCTTCAGCAGGCGCAGCCAGGGGGTCTCCGCCTGCGGTTGTGCGTCGGCCCATTTGGGGTACTCGGCCGCTTTGGCCCCCGAGGAGAGGGCGGACTGCTCCTCCGGTTGGCTGTTCAACAGGTTCTCCAGGTCGTCCAGGGTCAAAAGGTCATTGTAGTGCTCCAGGAACTGCTCCATGAACTACAGAGGGGGAAGAAAAAGATTAAATTTAATTGTCAGGGAGTGTACGAGGGAATAATTCAATCAGTGATACATTTCATTACTTATTCTTTCCTGCTCCCCCCCCCCCCCTCCTTCTGCACTATTCTCTAATATCTTTCATCCACTCTGAATTCTTCCCCAATCCACTCTTTTTTTCTCCCCCCTCCCTCCCTCCCTGCGTACCTGCACAGCATCAGGAGAAGGGTGCAGAGCGCGAGCCTCCGTGATCTCCAGAGGTGTCAGGAGGAGCAGGGTGGCACAAAGCAGCACAGGACACAACATGGCAGCAGAGAAACGGACGAGAAGAAGTGGAGCAGGACTGAAAACACACCGGCTGCAAGACATGAAGGAGAAATATATAAATAGATTTAGATTTATAGGTTTAATTAACCATCTGTGGCTTCAGGATTTAAACATTTGTATATTCAATAAACAGTTAAAACATTTAAGCAATGCAACAGTGTGTGTAGAAGACGAAGGTGACGCTGAAGTGCAGCCACACAAAGAATCAGAGTTATATTATATATATATTATAAATTATGATTATCATATAAAGTGGAATACTTTCTGCTACATTAAGGAGTTCAGAGACTTTCAAAAAGTAAAACCTGTCGAGAATAATGTAAAAAAACCACCTTTATTTAAACGAGACGTTAACAAAATAAACAGTTTTTCTTACTTTATATAATTTGTTCTTACGGTTGCTTTCAGCTGGAATTGTGCAAATGCATTTTCAACAAATGAGGTCGTTTGCTTTAAAACAAAAGAAACACCTTTAATAAAAGGATTCTTCTAAATGAAAGCGTTGAACACATACAATAATAAAAAGCTTTGTGCGTGCTCACCTGTTTGGTTTCTCTCGGAGCTTCTTCTTCTTCTTCTGCGCTCACAGACTCCTCTCCATCGCCGGCTCTCGGTCTCTGTTACCTCTCACTTGTTGGCACCTGCAGCGAGCATCACTCTCTGACTCCTCCTCCTCGCGCTGTGATGGGATTGAAAGGATGATTTTTTTTCTTCCTCTTCTTGTGTCGGTCTTCTTGGCAGAAGCTGAATGTTGGGGCATCAGCTGAGATGCTGCAGGTTTTGTAGAGCCAGAGACGACCCCCCCCCCCCCCCCCTCCCTCCCTCCCTCCACCCACACCCCCCGCATCTTCCTCTTTTCTTTGGAGTGATGTCATAGCCTTGGTGACCGTGATTGTGATTGCCAAGGTGACTGTGTACTGTGTGCACTCTGAAAGACAAACTGTGCTTCACAAAGCAGAGTCAGAGGGGGCCGGTCAGCTGATGCTCATCAGTTATGAACTCGCCGGATAGATTCATGCTTTTATATCACCACAAACCTAAAGTATATATTTCCCGTTTTATTTCCACTATGCTCCTCGTGCAGCTCAGCCTCCCTCGCTCTCCTTTGTCTCCGAGGTGTTTCCCAGCATGCACTGACCTCCCCTCTGTTGGGTAACTTACAGTCTGTCAGGGCCATCTGCTCCCTGTACCCCCTGCCGCCAAATTACAACACTAGGCGCTGCACGATGCAACACATCGACCTCAAAGTTCAGCAGCCTCTGATTATTTCAAGTAAATAAACCCACAGCCGTTACAAATGAACGTCAGATAGTGTGCAGAATGCAGCTTTGTAAAAGCACTAACAGTTAGAAATGTTTTAGTACTTAGCACCCACTGAATACGTTTAACTCAAATGTGTCCTCAGATAAAAACCTAAGTGCTGCTGCAATCACCGTTAGCCTGTTGTTGGCAAGTGTCTTTACATAACATATCAATCACACATACAGAAATGCACCCCTCATCTCGTCGAAGAGGACAACGTGTGGGAGAGGGAGTAGGCGCAAAGGAGATTAGCATTGAGGGGAGGGAGGGTGGTTAAAC
Organism: Cottoperca gobio; assembly: GCF_900634415.1. Taxonomy (NCBI): domain Eukaryota; kingdom Metazoa; phylum Chordata; class Actinopteri; order Perciformes; family Bovichtidae; genus Cottoperca; species Cottoperca gobio. Next base: position 2,763,465 of record NC_041370.1, on the reverse strand, counting down.
CACCATGCATGTGATGTCAGTGTAGAGAGGAGCGCTGCAAGAGGAAAAGTAGGGAACAGAGAGTAGGAGGAGGTGGAGGATGGGAGGGAGACAAGCACCAGGCAGAGAGCGGAGGGAGACCTACAAAAGAGATTGATTACAGGCAGAGGTGGCCAACGAGGCAACACAAAATGTGTCAGACGGAACAAAAGGAGGACATGATTGTAAATAAACAACATGCTGATGCGTTTCTCTTCTAAAGACTGAAACCTGATATGAAACAACGCGCTGTAAGAAAGGAAAAGAATGAAGAGGAGAAGCACGTAGGGCAGTAACTGTCTGGGCAAGCTGTGACAAGCCATTCAACACCGCTGTCCAAACACATAACACAAGCAGACATTCAAAGCGGCTTGTAATGATGGTGTAAATTAACTTGACGTAACCCAGCAGACCCCAACCCTTCACACGTTGGAGTGTCGCTCTGGAGGTCTCTTCAGCGCGGAGGCCGGTGAGTGACGCAGCTTAAAATGAGACAGACAGCCGTAGAGTTCGTATCAAAACCATAACCAGGTTTATTAAAATAAGGCTCGAGTCCATGTCGTCAGTACAAACATCTTAAAAAGAAAACTATACAAAAAGTAAAAAACATGTAAAAATACAAAGTTTTATTCCAGATCAAAGAGTTCAAAGGAAGAGACGCAGGAAGAATACAAACAGATCAGATCAGTTTCTGAGGCGACATCGGCGGGACGAGCGGGCGATGGGCGTCGTCACTTTGGGGGTCTCGCTCTCCGCCATTACAGCGTCTGAGGAAAACATTAATGAAGATCAGAAGTCATGGACTCGTCGTGGTCACGGTGCGGCTCAGGTACTCTGATGGTTGATCGACACATTTTGTTTGGGTGTTAAAGACGTAACCCGCTTGGCTTTGTAGAAATGCATCTTTATTTTCTGTTGACATCATCTGGATTTGTAATTTGTAGATTGATTTAATCCTTTCAAGTTTTATGTTTTCTATCAAATCCATTAGACATATCTGCAGATCTTGGATTAGTGCTGCTGCGGTGCACAGTTCACTTTTAAGACTTCAATCCTCTTAAGACACCTCGTCGTTCAGCCCGGTGCTCCAAACACTCCGAACTTTATTGTATTCTTCCAAAGTTTACCGACTTACTTCCAAAAGACTGACGTGAACTCTGCGTTACACCAACGGCTGAAACGACTAGTCGAGAAAATAAATTAAAAAAGTAATTACAGACTATTTTAATTGTTTTGTGATTTTCAAACATTCCTTCTTTCTATCTTCTACAACGCGAGCACGAGCTGCACGCTGAGGAACACACACGACAACTGCGTTGAGATCACGATGGACACATTACTCAAGATAAACAAAGATTATAGTGAAATCTGATGCGCCGCTTTCACTATACTGCTAAAATAATTAATACAAACTGCTTGTTGTTAAATATATATAAATGTTTTTAAACATTCTTTTATTGAACATTGAAATGAACATAAAAGGCACCAATAAAGATAAAAGAGGAAGATGGCAGCATTTAAAGTCCCTGAGACACAATTAAGTAACTCACCCTCTTCATCCTCCTCTTCATCACTGCTGAAGGTGATCAAAGGTTTCTTGGACCGGCGAGCTCTCTGAGGCGTCACAAAGCTGTCATCGCCGCGGCCAGACGCTGAAGGCTTTGCTTGACCTAAAACCAAAACAAAATGTTTTGTCACAAAAAAAAGAATCGCTTTTCACAGAACAGGAAGCGTGAAAGTGAAATCCTGCGAGCACTGACCTCTCTTTGACTTTAGTCGGCCTCTGGTGGGCAGAGGTGTACGAATGACTGTCTTCTCAGAGGATCCTCCCGTTTGGTTCTCCTCATCCATCTCAGGACTTTCCACATTCTCCAGCCCCCGTGTGTGCACCGCAGTCAGCCGCTTCTCGAACTCATCCAGCTGTGCCTGGGGTCGCAGAGTAACCGTCGGTAAACACAACGATTACATTAAAAAACAACAACTTGGAAATGGAGATGCATGTCGCACCTTGAACTGAGCTTTGGCCCCGCGGCGGAGCTTAGCGGTGATGGAGAGCAGCGGCTGGTAGACGCCCGGCTCGGTTAACTTGTCGCTGTAACACTCCCAGCATTCCTGCAGCCTCTTAAAACCACGCTCACACATGGACAGCAGAGACAGAGACAAGGCCAAGTCACACCACTGACGCTCGGTCCTGAGGAAGAAGCAGAACGAGAGACCAAACCTGATTAGATGTGAGATGCATAGAAAACTCGAGATCCTCAACATACAAACTCATTACCGTAATTTCCGGACTATAAGCCGCGACTTTCCCCCCATTTTTCGACCCTGCGGTTTATATAACGGTGCGGCTAATCTATGGATTTTTACAGCTAACGGCCACTAGGGGAATTCCTAAATCTATGGATTTTACAGGTTACAGTCCACCGGATGCCGGAAAAAGAGCGCGCAAAAGTAAAAGTGGAACCGCGAGTGGTACGAGAGACAGACTGACATTACGAGAGCGAGACAGTTTGTGGGAGGCGTGGATGACTAGTGGCGATAAATCATTCACCAAAACTGGTCGCATGCGAAAAGCAACTTTCTCTCAAGTTTGCGAGTGGATCCTGACAGCGTGGAGGAGTTAAAACATCCACGATCACCAACGGGTTCCGAAAGGCTGGAATGCTGCGTGATGAAGAGGAGGACGCCGCCACAGCAGAGGCCTTTCAGAGGCTGTTCGATTCCGACAGTGACGAAGAGGAGTTCGTTGGTTTTGAGAGCGACATCGAAAGAGAGAGGAGAGTGGCTGACGAAGCCACCCTGAGCCTGTTCGTTTCCGACACTGAAGATGAGGACTTTGGTGGTTTTAGTACGCAGGAAGAAGACGAAGATGAGGATTAATGAATCCCCTCTGTGCACGAACCCTTACATATGGTAATTAAATATTAAAAAACCTGCGGCTTATAGTCCAGTGCGGCTTATATATGTACACATCAGTCAATTTAGCTTCTGCGGCTTATATTCAGGTGCGTCTTATAGTCCGAAAATTACGGTACTCATAAATATGGCTTTGTCCTGACATTCAGACCAAATTTCATTTTCCAGGAACCTCTTATATCTAAATTCACTTTGCCATCGTGTAATATGAAATGTCCTTCCTTTGAGGACTCTGGATGAAGCATGAGTCAGAGGCAGACTGAAGCCGGGCCCGGCCAATTGTTCCATCTACATTCCTCAACCATACGGGAAGACGGTCTCCATGACAGGATGAGTGAAGAAGATGTCAGAGTGTAGATGACATAACTTTATTTGTACGTCTTTCAACAACAAAGCAAATCAAAGTGCTTTTTGCTTAAAAGGAATACAAACAAAAACTCAGTTATAGTAGGGTGAGACAGTAGAACAGTGCCGTGCAAGATATTAACATATAGTCCCATGTGTTTCACTTCATGACATGCAGCGGCACACAGGACGGTGAGAATTACAGTTTCTTCCTGATATGTGATGCAAAGTAATTAAATGCTGCTCATCCATTAACGGTTCTGACTCTGGGGACAGTAAGCCGAGCCGACGGTTCTTAACGGAGCAGAGCAGAAATCTATTTTGGCCCTAAACCAACATTTAGATTTTAAAATCTATTTTTTGATAATCAGGAAGCAAATGTAAAGATCTGGAAACTGGAGTGATCGAATCTACTCCTGGTGTTAGTGAGGACTCCAGCAGCAGCTGTCTGATGGACTTTTTGCTGAGACATAAGTTCTTTAATTCTTAAGGTGTTTTTGTAACCGTCTTAATGCGGATGTTAAACTCTAGGTCAGAGTCGACACCAAGACGTCTGGCCTGCAGCTCGTCACAAAGAATCCAAACAGAAGAGCAACATATCCAAGTAAGAAATCTGTTTGCACTGGATAGAATTATTAAATAAAATGGCAACTCCACCTACTCACTTATTATATTAAACTTAAGTTGAGAGGCGTCGACTCAATAAACAGCTGCTGCATTGTCATCTTGGCCGTAGACTCACAAGTTAGTCTCTAAACACTTCACTCAACGAGAGCCTGAAGACACAGTCCCTGGGTGGAACCAATTATAGTGTTTTAAATTCTAAATTCTGGTTGCATCTGTTCATGCTACTACTTATCACAACAGGAACATGAAGTGCGTTGGAGCGGGACACTGTACGAGGCACAAGGTCCATGCCTGACAGGAGAAACACACAGTGGGGGAAGTAGAAGGCAAGGACCCTGTCCATCTTTTCTATGTCCGTCCCGCTTTAATGGTCACTCTCCCCTCACCCACTAATTACCCACGCCTGCACTGTGCACAAATACAATACTGCAGGGCCGACTCAGAAACGAGCAGGAAACAAATTCAACATCTGCAGGCGAGAGGTGCGACGATGAGAAAGACAGGAGACATTTACTCACTTGGCAGTCCTGAAGCGCTGACACAGTTTCTCCACGAGAGACTCGGTCTGCCTCTCCTTGGTGATGTAGGAGAACAGCTGTCTGAAAACACACACACACACACACACACAACATATAAACAAATATCTCATATTAGCAAAGCTGTCAACTTTCTCCTCAAAAGCTTCTTTAACAAGTCACACTTTTCCCTGGGCCTGCAGAGACCTGCTCAGTGTGGACAAATCCTCAGAGGACAAAGACACATCCTGAAAGGCCACGCAACTCACTTCATGATGGTGTTGAAGTCCTCCGAGGTCATGCCTCTCTCTGGGTCAGACAGGCGACTGATGATATCTGGCAGCAGGTTGTAGATCGCATTGTCCTGAAGGGTGACACCAAGAGTTAAAAACCTTCCCAATTATTCAGGCTCCATTAAGGGTTCTAGATATATGTGTGTGTGTGTGTGTACCTTGGTGGCCAGCTCGTTGAAGAAGTTCAGTGCCAGGCTGGTAATGTGAGGCTCAGGGTCAATTAGCAGCACTGCCACCTCGCTGACTTGACCTTTGACCTTGAGCACATCCTTAAGCACCAACTGCGTAAGAACTGTCACAGCCGTCTGCCTCACTGAAGGAGCCTCGTCACTGAGCCTGGGGGAGCAGAGGATGTGACATTACTGCCCGATTAATTACCCACCTCTTCGGTCTGACGTGATAATGGAGCGAATAAATGATAACGGGGGGGGGGGGGGCTAATGTTGTCATGAATATTTAAAGTTACACAGAAATACTTAAGATTTTAAACCAAGTTGTCAGGGTCTGAAAGGGATCACCAAAGTCATTGCCTGTCACCGCGAGAGGAACATGGACATCAGTGCCAAACTTTGATTTATTTAAATGACTCTCCGCCCCGTGCTAATTGTGCTTGATAGTTAAAAAAAGAAGTCTGGCCATTTTAGTCTTATTCAATGAAAGCTAGTCTTTTTTTAGTCATCAGATTATATTGAACAGTTCAGTTTATCTTACGTTGTGTGCTGCTGGTTTAGTCCTGGTATGACACGTGAAGCAAAGCAGAACAAAAAGAAACCAACTGGTTAAGTGACATTTTGTGGCACTAGAGGAAAATGTCATCACCACAGTCGGCACTCTGGCCCCATGAACGCCCGTCCAAAAATGAAATGACAAACCATTAAATTGACCAACATTGCCGGTAAAAAAAAAGTCTTGCCATCTGTGCATTCGTTACTTCCCACTTCGAGTCAATTAAGCAAAGTAAAGACTTGGTTATTAGGCAGAACGTTACTGAGAGCAAACAACCGTCACAGCCTCGGCTGAACACAATGGGAATGGACAGGCTGTAGCAGAGCAATCTGATGACCAATTTAGATTTACCCTCACCCAAAACCACAGAACAAAAGAAACTAATTAACCATTTCTCATTTATGCCAGCGAGCAGGACTCCTGGCAGAGGATCAGACACTTGTTCATGGCACTCCCACATGCCAACGCAGGAGTTTGCAACCACAACGAAAACAGGGTAATTAATTCTTAATGCGCTTATCAGGAGGCTCCAGGGCAGCAGCCTAGAGAACAGTGGAGGTGTTGGTGTGTGTGGGAGGCAATTAGAGGCCGCTAAAACATGCTTATCAGGTAGAAAACACAACGAGGGCAACGAAGAATTATAAAAGAACAGAATGTTTTACACGGCCGACACAAGTCAATGTGAGCATCATCAACCATTATAATTAAAACCACACTTCAAACAGAAACATCAGCTTCTGCGTTAGCTTCAGGGAAGCAGACAGAAACCAAGTGTGTTTATAATGAAAGCGTAGCTACAAGCATAACCCCCCCGGCTTCACCTGAGATGATTCCCTTCTGCTCATCCAGCCACTCTGTGTAATTACAAAGCACTCGCCATTGGTTCTAATCACAATCCGTAACACACTAGTAATTATGCTGTTCGTTGTCTAAGTACTTCTTGTCTCAGGCGGTCAAGGGCTCCACCCCAGTTCACGGGCGGGGGTGGGTTTTATCTACTGGCCATGAAACGCTGGTCAGTTCCCATGGCAACCGCAGAGGTCAGTATACAAATCGGATATCAGAGTTTACGAACAGATTATCTCAAAGTTTATTTCCCCCGTAAAAAATAAAGTTGTGATGGAGAGAGTAAACTTTTCCCATCATGTGGCTCAGTGGAGCATTGTGACAGCAGCAACACTCGAGAGGAGCGACACACTGAGACGTGGTGGTGGGATCCGGATGAAGATGGCTGAAGTGTACAAGCTGAGGAGGGATGTTAGCTGAGATGAAACGTCATATACAGTACACCCACTCAGCTGAGCCGTCAGGCGGAGGCTATCCTTGGGATGTTGCGTGGAACAACAACAAATCTACAGATACTTTAAAATAATGTGAATCTAATCAGAAGATTATTAATGAGTATGGGTGTGATGATGAACACGAGAACACTTGGCTGATTCATTACATTACCTGGCGTAGAGATTCTGTGTCCAGGGCTCCAAAATGTTTGGAAAACGGACGATGAGGTCTCCAAGGGCTATTATGGCATTCGCCCTGACCACAGGAAGAGTGGAGCGCTCCAGCACCGTAAACATGAGACGGATGTTTTCTTCACACACCGATGGGCTGACATGAGAGATGAAGAAATCACAGCATTAAAAGTCATCCTGATCATTTCACATTCCATTGCTGTGCAGCTTTTTGTTTTGCACGTTATATACATAAACACTCAGTTGTGTGTTTAATAAGTTCACCAAACTCAATAAATCCTACTATCATGGAGATTATAGCTCATGCGAGTTGTATTGCCTTGTACAGGGAGGTGTTTCTGGTATTTAGCCTACCCTAATTTATATAAATATCCAAAGAACATGGGAGTGGGCAATGTTTTTACCTGATCATCATGTACTGAGAGAGTGCCAGCCAGGCAGCGGTGGTGAGCTGTGGGTGGGAATATCTTCCTGGGGAGCTGCAGACTCTCACCAGCAGGGGAAGAAATGAACACAGCAGGTTCTCCTCTAAACATACACACAGGAGGTTGGTGGGGGGGGGGGGGGAGATGTGTAAATAAATATATGAAAACATTGTATTATCAATATGTGATGAACTGAATGTAGAAGATGATAAAAGAGTAGAGTTAAGAGGTTTTCATTACCAGCCAGTAACTCGGTCTCGCAGATCTTTCTGATGAGCTCTGCCTCCGTGTCTTCAGCAGAGGCACCCATCAACCCCAGCTCCTCCTCCATAACGCTCTCATTGGCCGATTGCTGTTGGGAAATCAGAAGAGCTTTACAAAACAGCTTCTTCCTAAAGTATTCCTAGAAATCTACATGGGACATTTCAGACGTGTACCACGCTCTACTGAAGGTGCAGTCAAATGTCACTTCTTCACATGGTGAGTGCCGTTTAATGAGGCTTAAAGTGACACTTAATACTAAAGTGATAATATTTTTAGTGTGACTCACTGTCAATAGACTTGACATTTGGGTAAAATAGATTCCTATAGCGATATGTTTTCAAAGGATCAAAACATCAAATGAACCCTGCTGTTAAAAACCTGTTCCTGGCAGGGTACACCATGTGCACAGAGTGACAGCTTTACACCCTTTTCTGTTGTTCTGCAACAATATAGATGAAACAATAACCAACAGAAATGAAAACAACTTTTAATGCTAATTAAGGACATTTATCTTCCTGTTCCCTGATGGGCTGAACAATTAAGAGCCATCACTCATCTGACTGCGTTATTAAAATTCATCTCGTCGAGACCGTCCTGCTGAGATTCAGGATTGTCAAAATGTTTTCAGCACATAGGGAGGGGGGGGGGGGGGGGGGTTGCTTTGGCTTCAGTGGTAAATTAAATAATCTGCAGAAGTACTTTGAAAAACTTGACTGAATTGAAATAGGGCTGCAACTAATGACTCTTTTCTTGATCAACAGATAAATAGTGTAAACGAGTGTTCCCCAACCACCGGTCCGTGGACCGGTACTGGTCCGTGGGTCATTTGGTACCGGGCCGCACAGAAAGATTTAATTAAACAATATTTTATTTTGAAAGGTTTTATTCACCTGCACAGCCCGTGCACAAGTCAAGTGTTGTGTACAGCCTCATTACCTTAGCTTTGCTGGACGGGCCCTTCTCCTTCTCCTCCCTCTCCTCATTCTCGCCTCTCCTCCTCCGCAGCTCCGTGCTCACACTGCGCTCAAGGTGAGACACCTGCCAGAAAGCCACGCTGCCACACAGAGCCAACAGCTGGGCCAGACACACACAGTTCACTGCAGGAGAGAAAGACATGTGATCAAGAGCACGTTGGACAGGTTATAGGTGCGTTTCCGAATAGTTTGAAGCTTTATTCATAACATGGAGATTTGGATTCTAAAAATCAAGTCGACTGCTGCACAGAAAGATTGTTCATTCTGTTTAAAGCCAGTATTTCAGTATTATATTATTTTTAGAATTAGATTCCAGAGGCGGCTGCGTAGGATTGTTTTGATTGATTCAAACATTTCCAATAACTTCAGAGCCCTGTGAAGTCCAAAAGTCACAATGTATTGAAAAAAGGTAGTTTTAATCATTTCCAAAATTTTAAAACATGTTTTTATAAAACTAAATATTCTACTTTGTTGCCGTTTAGCCTTTAAAATACAACATTTTCACAGCAGTCAAAAAGCAGTTTGCTCTCCTGCATGCCGTACATTAAAGGACATTTTGTTCGATACTTAATTTTTTTTGGGTGGACTCACCTTGTTCAACTGGCTCATTGGACTCTTGAGTTACGTCCTGAATTTGGGTGGCGTCCTTGTTGAGTTCGCCACCTTCTGCGATCTGATCTAGTAGGAGACGAGCGCTGCGCTGGAGCAGCCGGGAGCACAGCTGGTCAGGGGATTCAGCCAGGAAGTAGAGGAGACGGACCGCCTGTTGCATGAAACTCTGCCAGTAAGGGTCCTCCATCACCACACCTGGAGCAGTCAGACAGAGAGCAGTCAGAGGCAGAATCCAAGAGCGGGGAAGGCTAAGACGAACATTTTCCTCAAAAAAAGGGCACATTTGTCTGCATTTACCTTCAGCGATGGCCTGTGTGAGGCAGGTGAACAGCTGGTGGTCCTGGGGCAGTCGGAATGGAGCGCCTTTTGATTGCTGGTGGAAGTAATGCAGTGCACGATGTTAAGACCTTACATGTCTAGACAGTTGTTCCTGCCCCAGAGAGTAGAAATAAATGCTTTTCATTCATACTTAAAATATGCAATAGTAACACACAGCAAAATACAAAGCTACTGTGAGATAACTGTAGTTGGAAATGACAAGGGTGTAATACCCGTCTGTCGCTGAATATTAACGTGGACTCATTAACTCTAAGAAACCTTCCTTCACAAAAGAAGACTTCCTAGTTGTTTTGATAATACAGACAACTCAACATAGGGGTGTAAGCTTTGTATTGTGACACTGATCGGTTTTCAAAAACGCATAATACAATATTTGGCAATCCATTTATACTTCTAAGAGAATGACGCCATTTGCTATGGATAAATATATATACTTTGTTTACTAAAAAGTAATTTATAGATCTCAAAATAAACATAAAATCTTCCTACACTCACCAGACTTACAATTTGAATCCCTAAAAACACCAATTACAAAAATAAACGTCATACATTTTCACGCAGCATTACTACTCCTACATACGAAGTGTCGACAGATACAGAACATATGAAAACTAATTGTGTATATAATCATGTTTTACAGCTGGGGGTGTCAGAGACCTTATAGGGGACTGAAACGTCTTCTTACCCTGACATGGTCCGTGATGCTGCTGATGGTCATAACTGCGTCTCTGGCCAGAAGAAAGTCTTCAGTCACCTTTTCTCCCAGAGCCACAGAACAAAGAGTGTCCAAATTACTGAGGACGACCTCCCTCTCTGCCCTGTTGGATTCACACATAAATAATAGACAATTTAATGTGGGCTGTAAAGTATAGATGTGTGACAAGTGATCATGTGATTATGCAAAGTGAGGTAATAATAACATCTCTGCCGCACTTCACCCTAACCGCTGTGTGCTGGCCTCGCTCGTGCAAGGCTGCTGCCCAGATAATGCGTGTTAGCCGACGGGTTAGGAGAAGCACAAAAGATTTAATAGGTTATGAATGCTGCCGGCTGGATGAAGAGAGGCAGCAGTGTGGGCGGACTGCAGATAGTCTCTTAACTCGCTCGCTCTTCACTACAGCTGTGGCCGTCTTTGAGGTACATTGAGGGGGAACACTAAAAAAATAAATAATATATATATATATATATATATATATATATATATATATATATATATATATATATATATATATATATATATTCAGTGAAATGCACTGGCAAGGAGCCTAGTTATATGGTCGTGACTTCGATTACAATGAGAGAAGCCGAGGTTGAGCTTGTATTCTGACTAATGAGAGTAGCTGAGCCAGGACCAAAATATAAAAGGAAGCTATGCAGTGAGGAATATTGCAGATTTTACATAGTTTTGAATAAAAAACAACTTTAACACAAACTATAACAATGAATTTCTTTTTGCCAATAAATGAAACAGAGTCCTTTCCATTTTAATATACAACATAAGCTTTGTTTGGAGTTCAAATAGGTTCAACTTGAGCTTTTTCAGACGCAGATAGAATGGTTTACTCTGTACTGTACAGACATACAGACTGTATTAACATGCAGATTGCATTGACAGTTTGTGTCCAGTTGTGTCGATCTCAAAGCAAATGAAAGATTAGGTGAGAAAGCAAGCAAGTATTGATGCATCGTTTCGGCTCTTCTGAAAGGCATTTATAGAGACAAGCGATCGAACTATATAGAACAGCTGGTAGCAATAGGTGGCAGAAAATAAAAGGCATTTACAGCACAAAGCATTAAAATGACAGCACCTCTAAATGGATTTAGTCCTTTGAAATGCAGTGCCAAAGCTCATTGAGTCAATGCAGCACCTCTATTTCACGCCGTGTTGCCTTTTATTTCTTAAAGAATAACCGATTAGTTATAGTTTATTTCTTTTAAAGTTCTGCCTCGTTTGCACACAGGTTCAACAACAGGAACACTGTCGCTTTAAGAAGCAATGTATTTTCACGCCAGTGTGCAGTGCAAATTATAATGGGAGTATAATAAGATTTTACAGGCAGCCACATGTAAATGCAATTTACCGTGTCATAAGAAAGGACAGCTCTGTGTTGCAGAAACATCACGACTTCAGGAGAGCTCCATTTAAATCCGTCCTCACCAGTCAACACACCTCTCATCCATAATAAACTATTCATAAACATGCGCAGCACATGAAGCACTACCGTAACAGAATCAGAGTTGATTACAAAATCTGAAAAATATGCAGCATGTCTAATTATCCTACAACTTGAAATCTTTTGATTGACATCCCCACCGACTCTTCTGCACTGTGTGCAAGATGAGATCAGATCACAACATGAAGATGAGAAAGGGATTAAGCACAAGCTGCGATGCGATTGCTCAGTTATTAGATCCTCATTAAAATACCAGGACGAATGATTTAGGAATACATAATGACTGAATTTGGCATTTCCTTTGCACAAAAATGTGTTTTATGCATGCATCGTGAACACTTTGGAAACTACTCCTTAGCTCACTCTACTCAGAGTAAGTGGGGCCGAGTCACAATTCTTACCAAAATTACCGGCAAATCAAAAAGGCAAGAAAAGTTAAAACCTCTGTTTGTAAACTTCTATGACCCCTTTCTTTAACATGGCATAAGACTCCTTAGGAGCACAATGAACATGGTCAATATCTTACCGTGCAGCCATGCCCAGCAGCAACACTGCAGCTCGCCGGTGTAGGCCAGACGTTTCTCGTTTGCCAGTAAACCTCTCCCACAAGACCTGCACTACGATGGACTGGAGAAGGCTGCCACTGCCAAAGAACTCCTGCACCTGAAGGAACCACCAGAAGCATGCGTTTTATTACAAGAGATATAAAATCCAAAATACAGTAAACACCAGGCCTCGAATAGTTTGAAGCTTCATTCATAACGATGACATTCAAATTCTAAATCAACACTCACTGTTTAAACCCAGTATTAAATAAAAGATAAGGCTATACTATCACTATACTTGAAAAACATCAATTTAATACATTTAAAAATTCACAACATGTTTAAATCCAACAAAATATTCTGCCTCAATTCATATATTTGTATCCCGCCACACACAAAGGAAGGAATGCAACTGTATTCACGGTGTGGTCGAGCAGCACAACAAAAAAAATCTAGATTTTCCCCCCCCTTTTTTTGAGGGTGATGAAATCCTAAAATATGACGACCGACATTCAACGTGTCATTTGAAAACCTCGAAAGCTTCGAATGTAAAAAATAATGTCATTCTGTAGAGCCCTAGTAGACTCTATAGATCGTGTGCATGTGATGTCACACTTATTTCCCAACCCGGAAGTCAGCCATGTTGGTTGTATATACACAACCAAGACTGCGCCCGTTCACGTGTGAGTTGCTGCAACACTTCGTAATTTTCTTTGTATTTAAACGTCTAAGATTGAGAGAAAATGCCAATCGTGTGCGCAGTGCATAATTGTGGTCATACCGCTACTCGTGACCCAGAGAAACGGTTCTTTAGATTTACTAAAATCATCAACAACGATCCACAAAAAAGGGATGAACTGCTGTCTACCGAACGCCGTCAGCTGGTTTAGCAACATAACTCGTGAGGATTTAACAGAAGAAGCACAATTCACCCGTGTGTGTGGCGTCCACTTTATATCTGGTAAGAGCTCATGCTAAAGCTATGTTTACGTTAACAAGGATAACATCGCCGCTCTTCTCACTCACAAACTACGGCTTGAGCGGTGCATCTCGAGCTCTTTGAGAGTGATTTACACGGGCATGGACGAGCACCCTGTCATCTTTCAGTGGTTTGGTAAGAAGACTACCAACCCAGCCAGAAACAAAGACATTATAAGCATCTAAGCTCTTGTACGCCTTCATTTGTGCGTTGGTTGCCCACGACGTTTGTAGCACAAGATAGTTCACAATATCCGGATATTCAATCGGCGGTAATGAATCTAAATCCTCAATATAATCCGACGGCTTTAGCGTGTACGGGTCACGGCCGCACATTTGGACTTTTTCCTCTGAATCTTGCCTTTGCAGAGGATCCAGAGAGTCACAATACGGTCGGAGTTGTGTTGTTGTTGTTCGCTTTAGACGCCATTGTTGATTTGTTTTCCAACCAACATGGCGTCGCACACATACGTCACACAGTTTTGTCACGTGTTTGTACACTACCTATACATACACTGAACATTTTGTGTCTGGTACGAACATGTCCCTCAGTATTCCCCATAGTTGTGTGTTTAGTTATCCAGACGAGTGTAATAACAGAGTTACTCACTATTTCTTCAAGACACTGGATCGTTCCCAGAGATGCATCCACCATCAGCTCAGAGAGACTCTCAATAAGTGTGTGGGCTTTTACCCTAATGAAAGACAAGACAGCTGCTATAAGACACGAGTAACAAATCTATTTTTGTTGGTTTGCTTGCGTCACACATAATGCAACTAACATATAAAAGGGTTTTAGCTACAGTTACCAATGTTAACTAGGAAGCCAGACGACCTTCTATTACTGTAATCCTAATGAGACAGCAACTGACTAAATCAGAATGCCAACAGTGACATTTGTATTAAAATAAATGTATAATCAGCTGAAATCACATTAAATTGTCAATGTTAGGGCCCTTCATATTGTCATACATGTGTGAGGCAGTTTTACGGACCTGATGTTGTCTCCTTGAGGGTTCAGATACAGGCGCTTGTAGGCCTGAACGACAGCATCTTTAATGGCAGCGTCAGTTGACCAGACCAGAGGCAACATCTTCCTCACCCCAATGACAGAGTTGGCGACACTGAACTCGCATACAGTCACACAAAACTGCACAGCCTCCTGGACCACTAAAACCAAAAACTTCAGTTGTCAAGTGTGAAAATATGTACACATATTTGCCCTCTGGTGAATATTGCCTTCTACCTGAAGTGGTTTTCCAGTAGAGCATGGTGTTAATGACAGAGATTGCTCTCTCCACTTGTAAGGCGAAGGTTTCTGTGTCTTTCAGGTACTGCACCAACATCTCCTGCTTCTTCAGCTCCCCTTCCTCCCCCTCCTTCTCCCCCTCCTTCTGTGGAGTTGGTGGCAAGTTCTGGCTGAGCTCAGACGTGTCCTCATCAGAGCCTGAAGAAAACATCAGGGAGCATTAAATGTGCTGCGCTATTACTTCCTGCAGATGCTGTACAAATGTTAAGTTACATTTATTCTCTTTGCGGTGAGGCTTTTAGTGCATGTAAGGCAGCCGCATAAGTGTTCAATTTACATTAACCCTATACTAAGAAATAAGCCATCAAATTGCCAGTAATACAGGGTCAGTGTACAGCATGTGTGTGTGTGTGTGTGTGTACATTTTGCAGCAACTCAAATATGTGCATCTGGTAGTGTCCTCTGCTCTTAACCATATATTCTACTCAAACTCTTATATAAAGGCAAATATTATAGAAGAGTCAGTTATAAATTGACACATGAGGAAATTAACTTTTCATTATCTTTCAATGAAGAAGAAATGCAAAGTGTATCTTAAATGGATTTTTGATGAGCGTCTCTGGATAGAAATGTGTCAGGTGAGTGCAGGCATTACCTTTGAATATCAGAGCCAGTGTGTCCATTAAAGTCTCAGGGTTGAGAGTGGACAGAGCAGCAAACCTTTCAGATTCAGGGAAGCAGCTGTGGGCTCTTATACAAAGACGCACAGCATTCCTGCAGAGGAGGAAGACAAAAGAAGTTCCACATCAAATTGTTGGATAATTGACAGTTTGTGAGAAAGAAAATCCCTCAGGTAGTACATTTCAGTCAACATTGGTGATTAGCATCACCTGTATTTGTTGACACGGAGGTACTGAGCAACTTTCACTGCAGTTGCTCTGTCGTCCTCTGCCTCCTTTTCTTCCTCCACGTCCCTGTCGCCCTCTTCCTCCTCCTCCGTTTCATTTTGGGGTTCTAGCTCTGTCTTGACAGTGACAAGCAGTTCAGGCTCCATGGCAGCCCACAGCTCAGATGCTTTAATCACTGCCACTGCAGGGAGGGAGGGAAATTAAATTGACTGAGGTTAAAGCTACAAAGACAATTAAGATGAACGGAAGGAAAAAGATTCAAAATTAAATAAATTAGCAGTAGGACAGAATGCTGTTCTTGGAGAGTTTGTGAAAATGGCCCTCAGATTACCAAAGAGCAACTCACTGCTGACTGAACGTCAAAGAGAGCTGGGTGAACTCTTTGACTTGTACACATTCACACAACCAACCACTCGCACACACACACACACACACTGTAGGCATCATCCCTGTGATTATTCCACTGTAACTTTAAAAAGGAATAATTTGGGTTAAGCCAGGTCACTGTAGGCAGGCCCTTACAGCAGAGCAGGAACGCTCCTCTGCACTGCCAAGATTACCTGCCAGTCAAGACAACGAGGAACCCAGCTCTCATTCAGTTAACTCGTATTCGCCTTGGTCTCATCACTGGACAAAATGTCACGGAGCATAACAGAAACTGTATTTCAATTTCTTTTGAAAGACAGCCTTCTTACCTGGTGCTGTACCCCCCAGTTTCTCTTTCATCTCCATTAGTTTAGCTGCCTCTTTCTCCAGCGGCTTCTTCAGATCGGCACTGCTCAGCTGAAGAAGAAACAAGACATATTTCTGTGAGATTGGGAAATCTGTCTGAGAAAAACCCTCCAGCTATTCTATGTCTAAATCATGTTGCTTAAAGTTACCTTGCAGCTATAGGGGTTGTGTGCAATGAAGGCTGCCAACAGCTGGATGGCGCTCTTCACTGCATTTATAGATTTGTCCATCAGTCGTCCAACACCAAGCTCCATCACCTCACTGTACTTACACAGCGGCAGCGCCTAAACACAGACAGTTTTTACTACCAGGGGAGATTTTGGTATCCTAATGCATTTATAGATTTATTATAAATAAATGAAAACATACTTTGCTGTTGACTATGCGCGTATAGACCTGCAACACACGTGTCCTGACATGAGAATGCGTGTCATGCAGATGTTCCTGCAGTGTGTCAAAGAAGCGGTCGCGGTCAGCTTTGCCGGACTCGTCAAGCCCATCGCCACACAGGACATGCACGAGGATCTCCCCCAACACCTCACACACAGCTACACGCATTGTGTGGCTCTGGAAAACAAGCGGAAAATTGGATTTAATGAGGACATATTCCCTGTCAGTCAAATAATAATGTTTTAGTTTCATGTCAAATCTTGCAAAAATAAGAGTGTGCATTAGTACTAGCCCTCAGATTACCAAAGAAGCAACTCATTGCAAACTGAACAGTAAAGAGAGCTGGGTGAACTCCTCGTCTCTTACACAAAACACACACACACACACACACACAAAACAAACTGTCAGCTTTATCCCAGCAATTACTCTGTGACTGTAGAGGAATAATTTGGGTTGAGCCATGTCACTGTAGGCAGGCCCTTACAGCAGAGCAGGAACGCTCCTCTGCACTGCCAAGATTACCTGCCAGTCAAGACAAAGAGGAACCCAGCTCTCAGTCAGTTAGCTAGTATTCGCCTTGGTCTCATCACTGGGCAACATGTCAACTGATCAGGAAGAAACGTAGAAAGCTCTACATAGAAAGTTTTGAAGGCACAAAGAACAGTGTTTTGAGGGGAATAGAAAGAAAATTCAAATGAGTGAACATGTTCACATAGGTAGTACCTCTCCTTCCAGGTGTGTGATAAGCACACTGATGTTTGGGATCATTAATTCAGGCACCAGGATGCCAAGTTCTGCAATGAAGGAAGCAAAAGCTTTGACCCCGGACGAATCTCTAGCAAGCTCCTCACTTGACCTCTGACCTATCTCCCTGAAGGAAATGGAAAATAAACAAAGAATGAACTTTTGCAGCCAAGGAATCAGTTACAAAACGTTGGAAACTCAAGTACATAATTATGCGTACTGACCTTATAATTTCTCCTACGATCGCCCTGACTCCATATTCTGTGCTCCACACAGACACTGCCTGAGCAAACACAGTTGACAACTGCTCAAAGTGTTGCAGCAACTGGATCACTTTTACACTTGCCCCTGTAAGCGTTTAGAGAGAGTATACAGTAAAAATGTAGAACATATGCTGAATAACAGGATGTCTTGTAATGTTGGTTTTTAGTCTTTATACATGGTGTTCCTGAAACCTGACGGTTATAAATCTTGGTCACTGAGACACTAACCAAGGAGGTGGTTGTACTTCTTGATAAGAACCCCCAGGAGGTGGATTATACAATCTCTGGTGGGTTTGCTCTTGACATGGCTGATGGTTGGGTTCTCAAGTAGTTTATAGCAGCAGCAGGTCACACAGCTAAGAGAAAGAAGGAACAGAACAAAGAATTAAAAGGTTAATTTGGTCATGTTGTAGTAACTTCAAGCCAAAGTTTTTGTGTGTGATCTTTTGCTAAAAGCTGGAAGTCTTAAGAAGTTCTAATACTAACATATGAACTCAAAACAAAACTAATCTTTTCTAAAACATTCCACTGAATATTGTTTCTGTTGAAAATAAAAATCTAGGACTGTGAGGAAATGTTCATCATGAAAACATTTAATGAAGTAACACAGTTCAAGAATCAACTAACCATATTAGATTTGGTGCAACATTGTTAATGGAAAAGCAAAGATCATTTTCATCATATAAGCTTAAATTAGGGCAACAATTGTATTGATGCTGGACAAAGAGCCAGAGAATAAAGTGTAGAAATTAGACCAACTAACTGAATTAAGACCACTAAGTCTGATAATGTACTTTTGCCCAGAGCTCCCCAGTTAGCACAGTACCTGATGAACTCTTCCTCCACCAGGGAGAGGTTCCAGAGGGAACGGACATCCAGCTGGAGGAGCTGGACGAGAGCCTGCAGCACCCTCTCCCTCTCAGACTCCCACTGCTGCAGCCCTTCGCCGCCACCTTTGCCTTTTTTACCACCCTGTGCCAGACAGAAAAAACATGTTAAACTTCATAGATTCTCAAAATCAAAGTCCTACAAAAGACAATAACATTAACTTGCCCTCAGTTTACCAAAGAAGGTAATTCATACTTGCCAAACCAACTTTATTGAAAGTATAGCCTCTAGCCAGCTGATACATATACATCCATACAACAAGACACACAAAGACAAACAAACATCCACACATTGTTTGACATCTCCTACCTGCCCTGTCCCATTGCTCTGGGGGGGCAGAGGTGTTAGAAGGTGACAAGTTAACTGTGGCTGGGCCCTTACAGCAGTGCAATAAAACTCCATCACACTACCAAGATTACCCAGCTAACAGCAGGCTAGAAAATACAATCTCTTGGTCTGACTGGATCATCAAACTTGCCATGATATCATCATGCGGGCATTTAAATGGTTAAACACTGAAACAATATTTGTATTACAATATTTGTATTACCATACCTTTCCAGGTGCCGTAATAATACTCTGTCTATAGGAGGCACTCTCAAAGGTCTCTGTGAGTTTGCAGAGCAGGTATACGCTCATTTTAACTGCATTTAGTTTCTCTTTGCGCTCTGCCGCTGTGATGGAGGTGGAGATGAGAAGTGCTGGCAGGGAAGCAGCAAGGCCACTAACCACTGAAAGGGGGAAAATCGAGACAATACGTTATTATTTACGGATATATTATTTTCTATTTTATAATGTAGTAACATGAAAAAAGGTCTAACCTTGTACTAATAAATCCAGAGTATCCTCTTTCACACCCAGCTCCACTGAGTTACAGTGCCTTAAAAAGTCAGACAGTAGTTTTGTAAGCATACAGAACTTAAAAGCAATAACAGCAGGCTAGAGATGATCAATACAACTCACTGTAGCACGCTGTAGCCGGTGTCAAAGTGTTCCAATATGCACAAAGGCCCTTGGCTTCTCAGGGCTGCCTTAAATTCTGTGGAAGAAGGGCAAACCCTTAGTTAAGTCGCAAACACAGCAATCCAAATAAAAATGCCTGACAAAGAGCAGTTCCAGAACTTACTATGGAGAGAGGGTGGGAGCTGTTTTGGGGACACCACATCTTGAACAACATACTGGTTTATTCCTCCAGTCTTCACCAGGTCTCCCACGCACACAGGCACGAAAAAATCCCACGACATCCCTGCAGCAAGAACAACAAACACATTAATTTAGTTTACTTGCAAAGTTAAATAAACTACTTCATAGTGTCTTTGACCATCATATCAACAACTTAGTCAGTTCTGCCCTGGATTACGTTATACTATAAAACTGTAGTTTATAAAAGGTATATGACAATACACTTGTGTGTGGAGGGGGGGGGGTGAGTTCTTAACATTAACTTGGTGTGCTGGATGATGCCACGGCTGCCATTAACAATAGCGCTAAATTTAACATTCACATGTCACGTTACTGCAACAGCACGGGGCTCAGAATTTAATTTGCTTGTTAAATGAATTAAAACAAATTGTCCGTACGTCTAGTACGGTATGTGTGCTGTGCAAGCTCAAACTGAATCCTTCCTTTGCTACGGTGCGTTCAACTGTAAAGTTAGCTAACGTTACATAGCGAAGTAACGTTAGTATCTCTGATCAACAACTTCATATTTTAGTCAGTACTTCAAGCTTACTGGGAAGCTAAATTACACAAGACTTAATACTTAATTTTCGACTATAGTCGATATGACTTATTTAGGAAAATTAACACGTTTTTCTATTATCCAATCAGTACTGGTTTGTTGTTGTGAATTAAGCTAGCCGGACAAACAACTACTGCTAGCAAAGTTAGCAGCTAACTGCGTAGCTATACTTGTTTTGTTGTAACTGTAATATTTAACGGAAACGACTGTAGCTACACTTGGCCAACAACTCTGTTACTACTTTATAACCACAATGCTCACCTGAACCGACTGCGGGCCCTTTATCCACAATGAAGACCTCTGAAGACTGAGTGTAGCCTGCTCTCTGCGCCGCCGACGAGCAGTTTGAATCCGCAGGTTTTCAAACTTGTATTTTGGACCTCGCGCCAAAGCAATGGAACTCTGACGTCACATGTTACCAAGGCGTTTTACACCGCACTGCCACCTACTGGACAACTATGAGCACTGCAGCGGGAAGACATTATCTTATAACTTCATCCATTAAAATAAGTTTTTAGGTTCAAAATCCTCTTTTGATTGAATTTAATTAAATGCATAAATCTCCTCCAAAGCAGGTTCTTATAATATTACAGAAACATGGTTGATGAAACCACCTGAAGGCAAATTAATTGCTCTTTTCTAATGTCGTCCATATTCATTTTATTTTTTTAATTAAATTATTTTTGTATTATTTATGCAATATGCAATATTTTTTTCTCATTAAAAATGTTTTTGTCTGTCATTGTTTTATTTTGATTTATTAGTTTCCTGTGTACTTCTTTTTGAAAAACTATTAAAAAGTTATATTGCACATATTGGTTATTGTATTCTTTATGGTATCTATTAAAATGTTCTTATCTATATTTATGTTCTTGGCTCTTATGACTTTCCCTGTCTTTCCTCTTAATATATTTATTGTATGCACCAAACATCAAGGGAAATCCTTGTACGTGAATAGTCTTCTTGGGAATAAACCTTACTCTGATTCTGCTATGTAAAGTTTTGTGTATAAAGAAAAACAAACACTTCAGTATAAAGTTAAAGCTGCCAGGGCAGACTGTCTGTTGAAAAAACACACACAGACAAAGGACCACAAAGGCAAGTCTTTTGAGGTAGTAGCTGTATTCAAATGATTGACAACACAATCACCCCCTCTCCACTGTACCAATGTTTCAGCTACAGAAATGACAATACTTTTCCACGAAATGTCTTACTTTCTATACAGCACTCAATCAAATGTTAAAATGAAATGGTTTAACTCACTACCCCCAGATGACTAATACTGTCAGGATGCAGCATCTGTCTTCATGTTCTTGTTATACTTCAAACATAAAACTAGTGTTCCAATGCTAAGCACAAGAAACTAACTATACAACAAAGCAAAAAAAGTATCAATGGCCTAACTGTTTTCAGAGAAAATACTTTTTGTAGATGTACATGTGAATATAGTATAAAGTATTGTGACAACTTGGAAATGTTAAACCATTAGGGGCAGTTGTAGTGTTTATTATTCACTCGTAAATCAAAATGTAAAAAAAAGAAATCACAATAAGAGCACCAAAAGGTAAAAAAAAAAGAAAAAGATTGTTAACAGTTTAAAAAAAAAAAATCAATATTTAAATACATTTGTAACCACTTGGCTCCTTCACACACACACTGCATCAGACCAAAGCAAATTACGTAAACCAAAAGAAAAAGCACCAAACGTTAAGGAATATGCGAAACAAAAATTCTATTGTAGTAACTAATGAAGAAATATTCTTCTCATTTTCCATCTGATCTGTGTCCACGTGTTGTTCCAGCTGTTTTTATTTTCTCTTTCTGTCTTGAGAGCATCGTGGACAATACCTGCACGAGAAGTTAACCGCGTTTAGTTGACTTGACTGAACGAGGAGCAATTCACACTTGTATTGTTTCATATTGAAAGTGGGACATTACGGCCGAGTCTCTTACCATTTGCCTCTGGGTTTGGTCGTCAGGCCCACGCATGCAAAATGGAACCACTCGATGGAGCACTGGAGTGAAGACAAAAAACACAATGTGCTGTGAAGTATTCACGCCGATGTGGCACTTAGTCGAGACAAAACACGCCCGCAAAAACAAAATCAACCTTTAAAAAGGAGCGACGTCACATTCAGTGTGTCATCGCTCCGTCATCTGTGACCTCTGCAGACTGCAGGGCTCCTAAACCTCTTGTGGTTAACATCTTGTAAACATGTGTGTAAGGGAGAAGATGCACATGTGCTCCATGTAAAATAACTGATTACGGATACATAACATTATTTAGAAAAATCTATTTTTTAAGCATTAAACTTATTTAATGTACTTTTGTGATACTTAAATGTTATTTAAATACATCCTTGTGTTGTATGAACAGGTCATTCAGTCTTATGAAAGTAATAAATACATGTTCTGTGTTTTGTTATTCTCACATGTATTTGATCTATTTATATGTAATTATTGTGCGTGTGGATCTTGCTCCTGTGAATGTTGACATTATATTCAATAGAATATGATTATGTGGAACTTACGAGCAGTAAGAAACACAGATACAGAATCTACAAGATAGAAAACAAAAACATACTCTAGTTTGTACTCGTTCAAAGTCTCATCACAGCTGTGGTTTGTATTTTATTACATACTTTCTTTTCCTCATGTCTAGTTTCAGTTCAGTGTCACCAGCAGGCGTCTCCTCGACCCAAAGATACACGGATAAAACATTTCCAACTTCTTCTGAAAGTGCAACTAAAGCGAAGAATTGTTTATCCACACGCATAAAAAGGTAAAGATCGCATCAGTGTCCTTTCTGGTGAATATGCTCCCCCCACCCCCACCCCCACCCCACTGATTGAACTGTGAACTATGCATGGTGCACTTTGTTGTTTTCCGCCTTATTTGTGCAATCTTTTAAATGTTTGCTGTTGGAGGGTTAGTGATTAACTTCTTCATTGTACAGTAGAATTGTCTTTTATCGGTGCATATGATAATAAATATCTTGAAACTTGAATTCTTCACAATATTAAGTCCCGCCCCAAAACCTTCCATCATGCAGAAATAAATCAAACGTATTTGGGTAAAGTACAATCCCAAAGTCCCTTCGTGTGACTGAGACTGAAGGGGGGGGGGCCATGAAACCCAACTCACATCAGTGTTGTCACAGCCGATCATCTCGCCGTAAGAGACCTGATGACACAGACAGTAGGTGGGTTCGTTGGGGTCCACGGGCATGTCCAGCACGTCAGACGGATGCACGTTACCAAAGTTGGTGGCGGGGCTGTTGAATTCTCCTCTGATGATGATGAGGAACAAATATTGAAAGTGAGAATGTCAGTATGATCAGAAGTAAAGATCATTAACGTCAAACCTGAAACGTTAACACAGATACACGACGTACGGCTGAAGGAGTTTGACTTTCTTCTGTGCACTCTTGGGACTGCCATCTTCATCTGAACTCTTCACTTTAGACCTTGTTTTAGCCGTCTTCTTTTCCTTCTGTCTGGTTTCAACTGGAATGACACAACCGCTTTATTATTGACAGTCCACGCCGCTAAAAACAAAAGGATTTTTAAGCAAATCAAATGGACACACACCTTTCTTCCCCTTACTGGAGGTGGAGTCGTAGTCCGTGCTCTCGATCTGCTTTTCCTTCAGGTCCGCCTCAAACCGGGCCAGGTCTGTGTCGAGACGTCTGATGTGTTTGTCGACCTGCAGACGATACAACAGCAGACGGATTATGCATCAATCGTTTCCCCGTTCATATTACCTACAGGTGTAAAACATTCTTTATGTCTAAGATACGAACCATCTCATAGGTCTGCATGGCCAGTTGCACCTTATCATCTCCAAACTCTTTGCATTTACTGTAAGACTGCTGAATCTGCCTCAGTATGGACAGCTTCTGTTCAGAGGACAGAGTGCGGGCGTTGGCTGTGTACTCTTTCGCCAGAGAGTCTATCTGTCCCTTTAGATCTGAAACAGAGACACGTACAGGTACGTTAAGTAAAGCTTCTAAAACAACATTGTTACCGTTCAGTCAATATTTCCAAAACTAATACATGAAATACAATTAAATATACTTCTCAAATAAAGTCAAACTTCTCAAAGAAAATAGTTGCAATATAATTAAATATAAAAGGAGTTTGTTTTCTTGTTTAGTATGCATAAACAGCTCGTGCTGAGTTTTACAGGAAATAGTGACAATCTTGTAAATTTGAATATTTAAATTGACAAAAGTAAATTATTTGAATAGAATAGATTTCTTTTTTATTCTTTTTTTATTGTCACTGCAGAAATTACAACAACATGAAATAGCAATCCTGACGGTGCGCACACACACACACACACACACACACACACATATCACACAGTAAAGAAAAAACAAAGAGAAGAAGAAAAATATATATTATATTTAATAAAAACAGTACATAGTTTAGATATTGCACATGTGCAGAGTTGTAATGGCCCTAAATACAAGTAATACATAAATACGGGATTACATATGTACAAAGTAATATATATTAAAAAGGCACAGCTGGAATGAAACGATACATATACATAAATAAACACAAGGTTTGCTGTAAATGTTTACAAACTATTATGTATGTACTTGTATTATACTCCGGGTCAGTGGTCAAACCTTTTTGCTAGTGACTCCTTAAAATGAAGTAACCTCCTTGTGACTTCATCTCACAGGTTACAATCATTATATTGTATCATTTTAAGGGTTTTCATTGGCCTGAAGACGTCCAAATATACAGTGAATTACAAGAAAATCATTCTTTCCCCCCTTTTAATTCCTCTAATCATTGTGTGACCCCCGCAGACTTCACTTGGGATCCCTTTGGGGACCCCGAGCCGCATGTTGGGAACCACCGCAATGATGATGGTGTTTAAAGATGAGACTTAAACATGTGCTTCAACAGATGTTCACAGTACAGACAACATGCTTTCACAGCATCAGGGCTGCAGCCTGCAGTAATGACAGTCCTCACCCTCTGTGCGTTGATCTAGATCCCTCATCAAATTGAAGTTTCTCTGCAACTCGAAGGGCAAGTTTTCTATACCTGGTGATGAAGAGTGATGAAGAGGGGGAGACAGCACAACACGTTACTCCCGCCTTCAGTGAGCTCAGCGTGAAACAGCAACGTTAATGCAAACAGGACAGCTAGCTTAATCATGTGATGCTCCCAACTGCTATTACCGATATTAGCGCTTCAACTAGCTTTCACAAGTACTGCAATAAACAGCGCGGGACACAATTACAACTGAATTCGCCTTTTAAATTAATTTAAACTAGGTCAGCCCGGGTAATACATTATATGTGCGGTGCAATTTCAAACAGCATCCTTTCTTCGCTACGGTGAGATGCGTTATCCCAGCAAGTAGACCGAGCCCAAACCCGCTGACCGTTAGGAAACGGTTAAATCTAACTGTTCCGCACGCGGGTTGCCCGGGAGATACATTACTCACGCAAATACAAGGTATAAAACGAGCTAACTAGGTTGAAATATTTTCCATCATTTTTAACGCATAATAAACAGCTTACTGTCCAAATAATGCTCCAAATACATCCCCGCCGCCATCTTAGAAAATGTAAACAACACAGCTTCCGGTCTGAAATGGAGCTCTCTGATTGGTTGTTTCCACACTGACAACACTAGTGTGAAAGACTTTCCAGCACAAATTCACATCCAAACTATATAAAATATATATTTCTTTATTCAGATCTTATAGAATAAAAGCTCATATATGTAATCAATACTGTCTGGTATATGTCAAGCCCCTTTAACATCTAAAACTGACAGGAGTCAAGATACCTGCAGTGTATTAATGACCAGTCAAAACTTAAATTCAATATTAATTACCTTCTGACAATGAACCTTTGAAGTGTATGAGAACCACATTAAACACAATTAGAAGAGACTTTCAATGTAGTTTTAACTACTCATAATTCCAATTAATTATACCAATTTAGATGCTTAAAAGTGTTACTAGTCATTGTAGATATCTAAAACTGGAATGGAGACAAATCACAACTAAATGGAGTTACATTTACTACATTTGCAGATATCTATATCTATATCTATATCTATCTTGCAGATATATTTGTAATTAAGTGAAAGCTGTTCAACGGCTGGTTTGCTCTGTCAATCAAATAACCAGAAGACTTTTGGCAAACGAAGAAGACGAGTGATGAATAATGAAGCAAAGTGCTGAGAAAGATATCTTAAAAGGTTTATTATGTTTCACAGATTATACGGAAGTTGTCCCACCCTGCGATTAAATCAGCAGACAAACATAATGAATATTATGGAATACAAATACAAAGGAGGATTTAAGTCTGATTCATTTGTACACATTACAAATAACATGTGACGTCGTGACAACGGAGCTGAAGGATGTGGAGATGAGGAAGCTCTTACATAACGACACATCACGCTGTACACACCGTCACTCGCCATCTTCGCCCAACATGCTCTTCAACTTTCTGAATTTATTCTTTCCCATTCTTTTCTTGGCCTTCATGGGGGACTTTCTCAGTTTGTTCTGCTTCTTCTCAAACCGGCTCCCTTCCTTCGACGCTTTAGCGCCACCCGCCGTCTTCGCTGCAGGTTTCTTGGCCTCGGACGCTTTCACAGTCTCTCCGTCCATCTTGGCGATCTTTGCCTTCTTTGGTCCGGCAGGCGAGTTCTTTTTGCCCTTGGTCTTGACGCTCGCTGGTTTCTTGGCTGCTGTTCCGTTGGTTTGGGGTTTCCTCTTCAAGCCGCCCGCCTTGCCGGGGACCATCTTCTTCTTCTTGGGACTTTTGGATGGTTCCTCTTCAGAAGAGTCTGTAACCTCCGTCGCCTCAGGAGCATCTGCATTTTCTTCTTCTACATAAAGAACAGACCGAGGATGAGTTCACGTCAAACAGGGAAGCTGACACGATTAAAACGTAACATGTGCTCAAAGGACAAAGTTACCGTTTCCTGTCGCTGCAGTTGGAACTACGTTGGAGAATTTCTTCAGCTTGGCCACAAAGAATCCGTCCATATTGTGCGAGTGAGGGTAGAATCTGCGAGACAGTCGCAGCGTCGGATGGAATCGACGTTCTTTGAACCTGAAAGAATGGAAATATAAAAGTAGGGTTGAAGATCGGAGCGCGTTCCTCTCACTCAGCACGGAGTGCAAACACACAGCGGCTCGTACGTACCTGGTGAAGCCTTCCTTTCCAAAGTCCAGTCCAGTGGGAACTAATTTCACGTTCCTTTTCTTTAGCGCGTAGTCCACCACCCATTCGTTCTCCTCCACCTGCGGAGACATTCATCAGCTCCCAAACTTTCTGCTGACTCAAATAACATTTAAACCTAAGAACTCATCAGCTGTTGCCGTTTCAGAGAACTCCCCGATCCGACTCCATAAAGACACAATCCAAAAGGAATTTTATTTATTATTTTAAAGTTATTTATTCATTTGTTTTTTTAAAAGGTTCCACCTAATTTATTTTGTTTATTTGTTGAAACGGAAAGATTAAAAATCAAAAATCAAATTTCTAAAAGAGACTTTTTGCACAAAAAATAAAAATAAAATTAAAGATTTTGTTTAACTAAAAATAAAAAACTTCTGCTTCATTCCTATAAATAATAATAATAATAATAATAATAATAAACAATAAAAATATATTAAAAAAAATAATAAAAAAAAATAATAATAAAAAAATAAATAATAATAATAATAATAATAATAACAGCGTGATATTTCCAGAGACTTATCGTACAGTGAAAATCCTCTCGTGCAGTAAACATACCATGATGGAACATGTGCAGTAGATCAGATATCCTCCTGAAGTCGACTCGGCATTAACGGAGTCGATGGCGGCTAGAATCAGTTCTTTCTGCAAGTGAGCAGAGCGCTGGATGTCGGCCTCGTCCTGTCACAGGAGGGGGGGGGAGGAAACAATAATTAAACACCATTTAAAACCCAAAGTATGCATCTGCATGTCCGTGTGAACAGTGACAGCGTTTTACCTTACTGGTCTTCACAGCCGGATCCTTAGCGATGACTCCCGTGCCCGAGCACGGAGCGTCGAGCAGCACTCTGTCGAACCCCCCCATCACCTGGACGCAGCGTTTAACAAGTCAGTACAAACTTTAAAACTCCAGAGTAAATGTGAACAAGAGACGTGGACGTTACCTTCGGGAACTGTCTTCCATCGTAGTTGCAGATGACCGTGTTGGTGACGCCCAGACGGTGGATGTTGCCCACGACGCTCTTCAATCTGTCAGCGTTGGCGTCATTCGCCACAATCATCCCGGTGTTTCTCATCAGCTGAGCTGAGGGCGGACGTGCACATATATCCTTACACATTTGAAATGCACGTGCTTTAATTAACTAAAACTATCGTGATATTCAATGACTTGCTTCAAGAACGTTCAGTGCTTCCAGCTTCTTAAAACAATTATTGTAAGTTCTTCATATATGAAAGTAACAAAACAATGAATCAGAAGATTCCAGAGTGAAAACAGTCAACATTTTACAGTTTGAAAGACTTCATAAAAGAAGTAAAACTAAATAAACCAGCAGCACGTTTTACCAATATAGGTGGTCTTCCCTCCTGGAGCTGCGCTCATGTCCAACACCAACTCCCCCTCCTGTGGAGAGAGCGCCATGACGGGCAGGAAGCTGGAGGCTCCCTGCAGCATGTACTGACCAGACAGGTACTCTGGGGTTGCACCTGTTTAAAGAATATACAATTACAGTTACAGAGTGTGTGTGTGTGTGTGTGTGTGTGTGTGTGTGCGCACACAGTCGGCTTCAGATATTCTCCAATAAAAACATCCTTGAAGTTGATCGTTGACGTGAAAGTGCTGAAACTTACCGACGGGGACGGAGGAGTCGTAGATGACCAAACCCACTTTAGACCATTTCCC
The DNA here is from genome assembly GCF_900634415.1 of Cottoperca gobio. Classification (NCBI taxonomy): domain Eukaryota; kingdom Metazoa; phylum Chordata; class Actinopteri; order Perciformes; family Bovichtidae; genus Cottoperca; species Cottoperca gobio. Next base: position 2,734,418 of record NC_041370.1, on the reverse strand, counting down.
CAGTGGATCGAGGTTCACTCCTCTGTTGATCAAGGCCTAAACATGCGAGCATGAACATTAGTGAGCGGATCGAGGACGCTCTCCTTGTGATCGGTGGAGCTTCTGCATCTAATGACACTCAAAACTAAAGACGAACCCGAAACATTCGTCTCCTTTGATCTGAATATTCTTCAGTTTTCGTTTTGCTTACAGCATTTATTTATTTATGACTTAAGAAATATTGTGACTGGTTGTTTCATGCGTGTCTCCCACCGGAGCCGTTACCTGCGCAAGATCCCTCCTCCTTGTTTTCAGTGTGTTGGTCCGAATAGTGACCGGTCTGTGAATTTCATTGGCTTCCAGGAAATCAACCAGCTGTTTGCAAGAAGGGGAAGAAAAACTAAATGAATTAATATCTGCCAACTAAACACAGAATCTCAACGAGGTGTGAACTTCACAACGCGCTTCCTTTGGTTGTACGGGGGAGGGAACAATCACACACCTCTGAGAGAGGGAAGAGGTCCATTAGTTTGTCAAGCAGGAAGTGGTTGTAGCTGTAATAAGTACAGAGATCCTTCTTCAGAAGAGAGAGGTACTCCGCTCGCTCTTTCCCCTCCTCCCTTTTGGTCGAGAAGTTACAGAGGACGTCGATGTTGTCCTTTATTCTTTGATAGATTGACTTCAGGTCCAGAGGAAGGACGCCTGAAGATGCACATCAGAAGAAGTTTGAGACGCCTCGCAAAATAAAATGAGCTGCTTTAAAACAAGACAAGAATCTGGACGTCGCTCACCTTCCCTCTCGCTTTCCTCGGCCCCGGGGAGCCTGAACGCATCCATGTCATCCATGTTGGCTTGCACTGTGTCTTCCTCATCCACGTCAGAATCGGATTTCTTTTTCTCTTTATCATCTTCGTCGTCATCATCATCGTCGTCGTCATCATCATCACTCTCTATGCCCAAGGCTTCCTTCAGCTTCTTCGCTTTCTTGGCTGCACGCTCAATGGGAAGAAGCTAAATGTGGAACAAAAAACAAGGAAGGTGGTCATTAAATCATCACACACACACACACACACACACACACACACTTTGGCATTTGAATCAAAGTTTCAGTGTTAAACACAGAACATCACAACAAAGTGGAGCGCTTCACATACCTCCTCTTCATCACTTTGTTCTTCCGCTTTTTCGTCACCACTGCCCTCCTCGAGTGCACCGTAGTCGTCGACCATATCCTCGTCATCATCATCATCCTCTTGAATTTCTAATTTGCCGCCCTTCTTCGCCTGCAGCTGCTCCTCCTCCTCCTCGTCTTCCTCTTGCTCCCAGTGTTCGTCACTGTCATCTTCACTTTCAGCTTCACCAATTTTACGCTTTCTCTTGACTGGTTTCAACCATTTACTGTTTTCATCAGTGAATCCTTCAGAGGAAAACAGACAGGCGATAAATACCATGAATATATCACACACACACACACACACACACACACACACACACACACACACACACACACACACACACACACACAGTTACCTGTCTTGGGCTGTTCCTCAGCAGCTTTGGGCTTCTTTGTATTCAGGACTCTTTTCGCAGCTCTGTAAAACGACAATATGTTTGAGCGACTGGTAAACAGAGAAAAGTTATTTCATGCTGTGTCAGTGTTCGCGCGGCGCCTCGTACCTTTTCCTGCCTCTACTCGACATACGCTTTGGTGCCGTTTCCTCTGCAAACAGAAAATAAACACTTTGACAAACGAGCCATACTGACGCAGTCAGCGAGATAAAGTGGTCGTTTATTGTAATGTATTTCCAGAGGTAATGTGCTAATGCTAATGCTAATGCTAATGGGTAATGTCAACAGCTGATAATCACCATCAGGGATGAACTTGGCCAACTCAGTTTCTGCTCCTTGCTGCTTCTTGGATTTCCTCCCCGGTCCTCGCTTCACCTGGTTGGTGGGATCCAACTTGCGACCCATGACTCCTATGAAAAAAGAAACAGTCAGTGTATATGTACAGATGTCGCTGGTGTGTTTAGACCATGTTACGCAGTAAAGGGACTTATTTGTTAAGAAGCACACAACTGTTGAATGTACACATACGGTAAGCTACATAGTGCTGTACTGAACTTGATTTAGTAAAATAATGATAATGTTTAAGCTAATATAAGGTCAAGATGTCACATGTAAACATCAGTTTAAAACATGTAAACATTCTTATAAATTAAGTAAATAGTTATAATTAGGCTCTTATAATAATAATACATGAATAATAAATAATATTTTAATACCAGACATAGAATATTTATCTGCATGAGTAGGCCTACTTTTACTTTTGACACTTTGAGCATATGTTGATGCTCATACTTGAATACTTAAATGCAGGACTTGTAATTGAGTATTTGTACACTGTGGTATTACCACGTTTACTTTAGTGCCAGATCTGAGTACTTCTTCCCAATTGCATAATACGCAGTTCACCATATAATCCTTTTTTTCTTACTAGTTACGGTATTTTATATGCATTCAAACTACATTGCCGGAGCCGTATCCACCTTAAATGTTGAATTACAAGTGTACACCTTTACAGAGACACGTTAATGATAGAATAAACTGCATCGACACAGAACATTAACGTTAGATTAAGATTAAGAGCTCGGTTATTAACAGTGACTGAATGAGTGTTTGTCTAATGTGCTCCGCAACAACTCTTCACAAACTCACCGCTCAATAAGTTCCTTTTTCACCCAACTTCTGAATGTACGGTGTAAGATAAAATACACACACGTGAATTTTTTACTTCAACACGTTGTAGAGGAACTTCCGGCGCACCCGAGTGACGTCACGATGGCGATCGCGCGCGCACACATAAAGACCGTTGAGTTTATTAATATAAAATAACAAAAAGTTAATCGTTTTTATATTATTATAGTACATCAAATCTAGTTACATTAAAATTATGTATAGTAAGCACTTACTAGTCACCTTTTAGTAGAACATAATTAAAAACTTATAAAATATAAATAAATAAAATAGCGAAATGGGCTCCTAAAATAACTCTAAGGTATTAATAATGTTAGGTAGTTTTTTTGTTGCTGTATTTATCATACACTATCACTATATACAATGCACTAAGGTGCTAGATCTCTCTAAAAAAACAAACACTAATAAGGTTTGTGTCATAAACATTTACATTTATGGATAAAACTTTCATCTAAAATATTTATATATTTTTTAACTTTACTAATAAATCAAATACAAACAATATAAGTCAAAGAGGAAACAAGTACTTGTGCCAGGGAATAACAGTTATAAAATATAACATTTGGTAAATAGATTGTATAATAAGCTTTTTAAATTCAATAAAAAAAACTAAATACATAGGAGGACAAAAAATAAAATAAATAAATAAGCAGCTTTAGAATTAAGTAACATTCGTAGATAATTTTATGTTTCAAATATTATTTGACTAAATAATTGTAATATAGTTTAATATTAGAAATAATCTTACGGGTTTTTTTAATTCGTACATTTCATATTATGTATACTGAATTTGGCTAAAATTATAAACAATTGGATTTTTCCAGAGTTTTGCACCCGTAATCTTGTTGTATGGCACCCACTCGTGAACGCGCACTGTGACGCAAACACTTCCGCGACAGTCCAGCTGAAGAAGGCATCATGGCGGCTCCCATTGACAAGAAGCGTGGTCTTGAACATTTGGACGAATATGAGCCAAAACCAGCCAAACACCTCCGCAGCCTGCACGACCGCATGTCGGAGAGGAGACTGGTTGTTGTTCTGGAGGGAGCGTCGTTAGAAACAGTGAAGGTGAAGTGTGTGTGTGTGTGTGTGTGTGTGTGTGTGTTGTTGTGATGCAGACCCTACCTGCTACAAGTGGGAGTGACATCACTAACCATATACCTTTAAACGGAGGTTAACTCGTGTATTAAGTACATGCTTTGTATTTCCCAGGTCGGAAAAACCTTTGAGCTGTTAAACTGTGACCAACACAAAAATATCATCCTCAAAAATGGAAGGAATCCGGGACACATAAGACCAGACATCACACACCAGGTGAGCACTTATTATTATATTATTATACCTGTGTTCTTCACTTCATATGGTCATGACCTACAGTCAAAGTGCCATGTTGTTTAAATTCATTTGTTTGTATCGCATAAGAGCTTTAATTGATGTGTTAAATCATAGTCGATTCTCATTTATTTAGTTAATGCTTTTATCCAAAGCTACTCACAATAATAATGAATATTATATTATTATTATTATTATAAGTATCACTCGAGTCTTTTGTCTTTTCACTTGATGAAAAGACAAACTATCATGTCTGATAATGATCTTCATGTTGGTGCATCTGCTTATAACACGGTCATGTCTGCAGGGCAGGACTTTGACGAAGGGTTGACATTGTGTTACCTTTTTAACTTTATATGTTATTTCCTGGTACCAGTGTCTGCTCATGTTGATGGACAGTCCACTGAACAGGGCGGGCCTGTTGCAGGTTTACGTCCACACAGAGAAAAACGCTTTGATAGAGATCAACCCACAGACCCGCATCCCAAGAACCTTCACTCGCTTCTGTGGCCTGATGGGTAAGCTATTAATGTTGAATACTTTCTGTGTATAACTACATATATATCAAGTTGTATTTATGTAGGAAAAGTACAAAGCAGTAAGTCTTACCCACCTACTTTATGGTCTCATGTCCTAAACTCCTCAGCTGATCTCTGAATCATTCCTTCTCTTCTTCCATCTTAGTTCAGCTGCTGCACAAGCTGAGCGTCAGGGCTGCTGACGGTCCTCAGAGGCTTCTGAGGATGATTAAAAACCCAGTGTCTGACCACCTGCCTCCCGGCTGCCCCCGCATGTCCACCTCCTTCTCTGCTACTGCAGAGGCCGTCTGTCCTCGGTCTTTGGTGCCAGAGGGACCAGCCACAGTGGTGATTGGAGCGTTTGCACATGGAGCGGTGAGTAACTGCTCTACATTCAGCTGATTCACTGCTTTAAATGGATAGCGTGGATATTTGTGTGGTTGTATGAGATACTTATCCAAAGCCAGTTTGGTGAAACCGACGGTGCCTGCAAACGTGAAATGTACTGCTGTGCTTCACCAAAAAACAAAATCAATATCAGGTTAAGTGTATTTTCACCTCTTGCGGTTCGTTTCACGCTGCTGCCTCGTCTACAGCAGTACGTTGCTTAGCTTCCGTTCCGTTATTTATTACTGATCTGTCTTTTCTCAGGTGAACGTGGACTACACGGAGAAAACGGTGTCCATCAGTAACTACCCCCTCTCTGCGGCACTGACCTGTGCCAAGATGTGCTCTGCCTTCGAGGAAGTGTGGGGTGTCCTGTGACAAACCGGGCAGAGACCGTAGATTACATGGACTTTTTTACTGATTGACTAGGAATGGATATAACGTCCATTTCACCAGCGATGGACCACAGACATGTATCCTGTTACACACGGCGTGTGTATACTTGTATGATGATGTTTGGCCACCATGTGGAATATACTTAGGTTTCTGTACTCAGTGTTCCCTGTTCATGTTGAAGCATGATGTTTTTTATATGATTACCGATTAATGAGTTTTGGATAATCAATCAATACAGTTACATTAAAATATTTGACTAAATGACGAGTGGTTTTCTTTCATATAGACTGAGAAGAGTGAAACACAGTGGAGAACAAATATATAAGTTTTACTCTGTGAACATGGAGCTAGGGCTGCAACTAATGATTATTTCCTAAATTCATTTAACGATTAGTGGATTAAGTGTTGCAGCTCTACATGGACCTAAGTGTTCAATTAAAAAGCTGATTCATCAAATAAAAATACACATTCTCTGGTTGCTAGAAAGCTTTGCTTTTATTACGGCTCACCATAAATTACTCCAAAATGCTAATCGTGGTAAGATCTTCTCCTAGCAACCCGACGTTGCTGTGTTTTTATTCTTGGCCTCCGTCTTGGTGGCTGTCTCTCAACGGATTTATATGGATGTCGCTTTTGCTTTGGTTGACGTCTCGCAGCCCTTTGAGCCTTTCCTGGTGCCTTTCGAACCGCTTGGTTGGTTCTAGATCTGCGTTTCTTCCCTGATGGCTTTGGTGTTTTTCTTGCTTTGGGCGTCTTCTGTGTTGGTTTGTGTGATTTGGCTGCCGCTCTGCGAGTCTTGCCTTTTGCTTTGGGAGTCTTCCTGGCTTGTCTCTGTGACTGCTCTGCTCCTCTGGAGTATTTGCTGGCTGTTTTGCTCTGCTTCAGAATTCCTTTTGGTTTTGGGGATTTCACAATGCTTGACCTTACTTGCTTTGTGTTGCTCTGGTTTTTTTTGTAGAAAATAAAGAATTCAAAATGAATGTTAATTTTGGATTATTGTTGACAAGACAAACCTGCGGTCTCTAACTTGTGCATTGAAATGTAAAGGTCAAGTCTGCATGCGCTGCTTCACACAGGGGAAAACTGCTGCTCTCAATGGATTGCAAGTATGATCCAATAAACTATAAGTATATCATGTACAGAGCAGTGCTGCAGACATTGTCTACCTTACTGTTTGTCATTCAGTGTGTGTGTCCTGTTAACTAAACAAGCTACCACATTATATAGTCACATGTTCTTTTACCTTATTGTTGAGTCTGAGTGTTGCATTCCTTGTCATTCGAACAAGTGTCTCATCGTTAACCAGCCTTGGAGTCACCGGCTTGTTCTTCTTGGTGACATTGTAGCCTCCAGCAGCCAGCGTCTGCTTCAGCTCTGCCATGGAGATGCCACCTCTGTGTTTGCACTGGGAGACCACACTGAGGACGAGCTGGGGGGCGTGAGGCGAGGCCGGCTTGGTAGTGTTGGTCTTGGGTGCATTCTCAGCCTCCGTTTGAATCTGATGCTTGAAAAGGCGAACAGGAGTCTCTGAAAGCGCAATAAAGACAAGAGAAGGTTGAATGATCGTCAAACAAATAAACTAAATTAAATGGATGAGGTAAGAATACAGAATGTGTATCTTGTTCCAAGGACCCAATTCAAAGCATAACGTTTCGTGATACAAATTCTAATCTAATATACATTTTATTGTTGGTAATTTAATTAAAGCCTGAGTATCAGTGAGGACACTGTGTTCATGTCCTCTGTATTGTTTATCATGACTGTTGCCAAGTTGCCAAAAAAAAGATAATACATTTAATTTATATAGCGCTTTTGAAGACCTCAAATCCGCAATTTGTTTTATAAATATATTCGTCTGATCCCAATAACAGCCCAACTGCCTGTAGACTGACCCTTAATGTCCAGAAACCCTGTTTTGTTCCCCCCCCCCAAGCTTGTTAAATGTTGGCTGGAGCAAGTTAAAATATTAACAAAAAGGCTAGTTTGCTAATTTGGAGTGCTTTTAAGTTTAACTTTTAAATACAAAATAACATATTGTTTTGATTAACTAACTAGCTTAAGTTAGCTAACTAGCTTAAGTTAGCTAACTAGCTTAAGTTAGATAACTAGCTTATAAGTAGCTAACTAGCTTATAAGTAGCTAACTAGCTTAAGTTAGCTAACTAGCTTAAGTTAGATAACTAGCTTATAAGTAGCTAACTAGCTTATAAGTAGCTACAGTTAGCCTCCTGCTAGCTACAGTTAGCCACATGCTAGCTACAGTTAGCCACATGCTAGCTACAGTTAGCCTCCTGCTAGCTACAGTTAGCCACCTGCTAGCTACAGTTAGCCACCTGCTAGCTAAAATGGCTGTAGCCGTTACTCACTCGGCAGAGAGTCCTTCCCCCTCGCTGGGGACTCCTCCTGTTGAATGGCTCGTTTCAATAGTCGGCCCAAACGCTTGGCTCCTGCTTTTCCAAGGCCTCTCCCAGTCGGTGTTTTAGTCGGTCTCCCTATTTGTTTTATAACCTTTAAATGTGTATTTCCTCTTGCTGTTATTAGCATGTTATTAGCATCTCCAATTGCGCCCCTGGATGCAGATTTTTTTGGTGTGGCGTTCCTCCGCATTTTGTTGTTAGCCTATTTCATATTTCAGAAAGAAAAAAGAAAAGACTTGTTGGGAAGTTTGACAGCCACACCTAACTTCAGTTCCAAGTTTGTGATTTTAAACTTTTTATTTCTCCGAAAAATAACAATTCTGTAGTCGTTGGAGTTGGTGTGTCTCCATCACCTAGGAGACAAACGCTCATTTAAAAGTCATTAAAAACATTGTAATATATTTTATTTATACAGTTTAAAGTTACAGGGACAATGCACATTGTGCGTGGCTCATTTTCAATTGTAGTCCCTGGGCTGGTGTAATAAAGACACATAAAATACATTAAAACAGGAACAGCAATACTGTACAGCCAATTCCATAACACATGAAATACTTTTTAACAATACATAAAACAAAGCATGCTTCATGTTACTTCTATAAAGTATAGTTGTGAAACATGATGTGAAAACGGTGTTTATTTCACATATATGATTATGTAACAGCGTGTGCAATTTATGTAAAATCCAAACACAACTACTGATACAAAATGTTTGTTTTACCTGCACATACTGTAACTACTCTCACCATAAAGATCTCTTATAATAAATATGCTATCTTTTTAACAACAGTTTGTAAACATACATAAGTGCATAATAATCAGTAACTACAAAAACAAAACCTGCAGGTTGTTAGTCTTCAGATTAGTGAACTCAGCATGTTTGAAATGAATGCTGCTGGGTTTTATTGGCACACTGCAGGCTCGTGGGACACAGGTCGGAATTGGCACAAATCACTGTAATCAAGAAGGAAGGCTCCAACGGCATGAATTCACGGTACGGGTCTGAGTCACAGTTAACCTGGAAAGGGAATATAAATAAATGCGATTAGTGAAAAGGAAAGAAGATGATCGTTGTAATGTAAAAGCACAGTACCTGAGAAAAAGATGTGAGAAACAGACGAGTGTGTGATAATCCTGAGATGGACGTGTCCTCCGGATCATTCTTTAGACTCTGATGATACGCCTGAGGAAAACACTGCTGATGTATGAGCTCTATGTTGTTGTACACACAGAGACTAAAGCCTGAAGATGGCTGCTCACCTGCAATGCGATCTGCAGTGCAGAGTACTGCACCCACACCTCCTGCTGCTGCGCTGCTGACAGAGAGAACGCTCCTCGTCCCGCTTTCTCTGTCGCGGTGAGGTAGTGATCCCACACACACTCCCCCACATCATGCACTGTCTCACTCTGAGAGTAAACTACAACATAACACAGAGATTCATAAGATTACTGCATTGATCGATCTGTAAGTGGAGAGTGAAGAGGTCGTTTACTGTGTGTGTAACACAAACATGAGCTTCTCTTACTGTCAGGCAGAAGCAGGTGCAGGATATCTTTGGCAGTGAGGAAACCCAGTACACCATAATTCATTGCCCTGTTAAGAAATAAATCAATGCACTATAATATGTCTTGTATGAAAACCCTTCAATAGTGCTTTTAAAATCAGTGTACAGCTCACCTAGGATAGTTAGGATGGAAGAGAGGAGGGAGAAACATTCCCATGGGAAAGAGGAGCTCATCGCCGAGGAGAAATGGTGTGACGGACAGACTGAGAGAAATGAGATTAAATACTTAAAACATTCATATCAACTCTCAACTCTAAGAATGGAGACACTTACATGTCAGCCGCCTCATCCTGCTCAGTCAGGAGTCGCCTGCGTCTCTTTTGCCACAGAGACAGTAGCTGGACGTAGTTGGAGAAGAAGCCGTGAGTGCCGACTGTCACCTGGAATCAAAACGGAGTTTGGTGGCGTCGTGAATTAGCGTGGGATCGTGGGAGTCTTAACCACCACAGCTGTGATTGCAGTCAGCTTGTTTCTCTGATAACTTAAGATCCGGACGTCCGATGACTAAAATCCTTCATCCGGTTAAAATATAGAGTTAAAAACGACCAAGATCTAAAAAGCATATTGTAAAAATGTGGCTTAAAACGGGATTAAAAGGTCAATTAATGAAAGTTTATGGCAACAACCACAACGCTGACGCACAACGCCATTTCACTTACCTTGATTAAAAATGACGGGAAACACTTTGTACTTTACACAACTCAACTAAATATATTACATGGGCATTTCATGTGGAAAGCTTAAATATTATACCTTTAATTAGGGTCACGCTCACTGGGAAACAAACATACATCTCACATGTTAAAGCCACCAGACCTCTGTTTGTACTGCACCTTGGAAAAAAGCTGGTCAATCTCAGCCTCACTGGAAATCTCTCTTGTAGTCCAAAGTCTTGGGATTAAAGACTGAACCTGGAGGAAGACAGACTTGTATTGATATCAAAACCACCAGCAAAATGGAGTTTCAAGAAGAACAAAGAACAAGTCCAGCTTCACTTGTTACCTTTCTCATGACGAACCGGAACGACTTCTGATCTGTCCACTTGAGCTCACGTAATTTGGATTTGAAGGAGGAAAAGATATTCTGAATAATCTCCTCTGCCTGTGGAACAATAACAATCTTAAATACACATCAGCCTTGGAAACTCAATTGATGTCCAAGATCAGCGGCGCTCACCTCTCTGTGTGCCGTCCTTTCCCTGAGAAGGTGTGTAAGAACTGAGTCAAATCCTCTCTCGGTCTCCAGCACACAGCGTTTCCAACGAGGGCCGCCCTAGTGAAGAAGCCATGATGAAGATGTGACTCGACAAACCAACTCGCACGTGTCGTCTCTTTTTGTGTCGACTCACCTCGTCAGTGTTACCCAGAGCCAACGACAAGTTCTTCTCCGTTTCAGTAAACCTGGAGTCCAGAGCAGGCATCAGGGTGTGCAGCAGATTCAGGAGCATGTAGGTATGAACGGGGCTGCTGAGTGGAATCAAAGGTCAAAGGAGGGAAAGTCTCCATGTTGGACTGCGGGATGTTTCCTGCCACTTACATTACCTGGTGCTCAGCTCGTGCCTCTTCAGCCATTTGCCGATGATGTGGGACATTTGCACGATGTAGAGTGAGTTATGCAGAAGGACCTGATCGTCTTCGATGAGGAGCAGGGGATGGAAAGCGGCCTGCAGACAGGCCAGCCAATCAATGGCAGGGGCCTTGCTCTGTTTACGTGAAGAACATTTATTATTTTAGCAGATTTAGAGCAGTGTTAATATTCTGAACTGAAACTACGACGGAAATAAGAAGTGAGAAATATTTAAAATTTAAAAATGATCTTCATTAATTTCAGTCTTAGAGGACGGAGTCATTATGTTTTCGGGTTGTCCGTCCCGTGCCTGGGTTGAATCTCTTCAAATTTGGAGATTTTAACATGTAAAATAAACTATTATAACCTGGATGAAAGCTCCTCTTGTACCTGCAGCTCTCTGATGGTCATGCGCTGATACAGCTGTCCTTGTGTGTGGCGATGGTGCAGAGGTGCGGCCGACACAGCGAGCTCAGAGGACAGAGAGATGAACGTGCCCACGTGGATCATGCTGCTGCTGGACGGGGCCCCCAGCAGTGCCAGGTACCTCTGACAGGAAGCCAAGAAGGGAAGTAGCGTCTGGATGTAAAGAGACAGGAGAATAATAAAGGGATGCATTCGTGCGACGGATGAATATTGTTGTATTAAAAGACATAAACCCCCCACCTGAGTTTTAGCTTGAGACTTCAGTGTCTTGCTGTTCCATTCGATCGGGATCAACAGATCTGGCTGATCGATCTGCTGACAGAGAGGAGACGTGAGTTACAGCATGTTCCCACCAGCATGTTAGGAACAATGATTGTAATGGTTACTGGCCTGTATGTATCTTTTGGTTGTCCCGCGCGCAATTTCATTTGGGTCTTTACCCACGTAGAGGTTGAAGAACGGAAAGGTGGCGTAGTCTCTCATCAGCAGGCTCAGCGTGGCGTTGAAGTCAGTGCGATTCCACTGGCCTGACACGGCCCAGCCTCCCAGCTGCAGACACACACATCAAGACTTTACTTGTTGCTTCTTCGTTCACCGTGGAGACATGCAAGAAAAAGCTTTCTTCAAGAATTCAAGTAACTGATGTAGAAATGATGATTTGTGGGGTGAAGTCTTCCTCTGATGTTAATATCTCACGTTCTGAACGAGTGTGAGGAAGGGCTCTGCTCCAGCAGTCTCTATGGATTTAGTGTCCAGGCAGGAATGGTAAAATGCTTTGGCCTTCTGCACCGCTGCACGACCCGGTCTGTCGTTTGATTCTGACAAACATACACACAATACATTTATATAATATACTCTCTCACACAGAAAGATGACAATACAATGCAGGGTGGTGTGCATCAGACTCCTACCCAGCATCTCCCTGAGATACTGCAGCAGCACACTTCTTCTGTCCAGGATCTTCTCCCCTCTCAGTCCTCTGTCGTCTCTCGCTCCACTCTGTCCTCGTCTCTTCGGCCACGCAGCCGTTTCCTTCTGGTTCTGTGGATGTCCAGGGATGCCCTGACCTCTCTGCCTCCCCCCACTGTCTGCTGAGAGTCTGTCAGATCCACATGTGAACAAGAAGTAATCACAGGGCTGCGTGAAGGGATCAGCGGACATGGACAGCTGAGCCGAGGCCCACTGACAGGCAGGGGAGAGACATGGAGTCACTGCAGGAGACAGAAGAGTCAGACACAATGGGACATATATTGTGTTATTGTTGTGTTTTTCTGGAGGTCTACCTTTGCCTTCCTGGTTGTTGCTCCTATTTAGGAGATGACGATGCTTATAGCAAATAAGTCCCAGAATAGCAGCACACACGCTGAACCCCAGAAAGAGGAGCCCCCGGCGATGGTTTATCCACACTGGCGGTGCTTGGTGCTGGTGCTCGGGCTCAGACTCTGACAGCTGGAGCTGAGTGTGTTGACGGGTGTCGTGGGGGTCTTGGGAGGGGAGTGGCAGCTGAAGCCTCCTCTCAGGTTCTGGCTGGGACGATGGCTGGACTGAAAGCTGAGGCTGGAAGTGTGCAAGTGAAACCAGAATGTTTTAACCAGCTGATCCAGGATCTTTTACACGTTACCGTCCTATTTCAGTTCCTCCATGAAGTTCCAAAATGTGGGTAAATAAACATAATCTTAAACATTTGTATAGAATACATGTTGGCCTTTATGGCTCTTCTGTCTTTTTGTAAAGCAGCCTAATTATTTATATCTTTCTCTCTTAGGTTTTTAGATCTCGTCGTGTATTTCATTTCACTTCATTGGTTTTCCTTTTTTGTTTGAAGTGTGCAAATGAAACATGTTCACTAACAGTTGAAATATAGAAATATAAATGCTTCCACATAATAAGTGTGGAGTTCATTAAAAGTTAGATTATTTAGTAAAGCTTGGCCCCCGTCACCCCCGTCACCCCCTGATCCTCCACCTCTCCCTAAAACAACAATCGTGAGAAAAGATCAAATGTCCTCAATAATTCAAGACAACACGCGGTAAATAAATGATATACAAATCATGTTGTGGGTGATGCACGTCTGTACAACATGTTTTCTGTCTTGCTCTAAATTTATATTTTTAGCTTCACCAAACCACATCATTGGAATTATACAATAATCCAGGCAGGAACATTAAACCACTAAACCCCCCCAAGTTAGCCTCATTACTAAGTGAACATGTTAAAAACAACATGTCAGCTCTTTGCAGAGATCCTACCTCAAGCTCTTTTGGAGTTTCACTCATTCTTGGTAGATGGATGTGTTGCTCTGTGTCTCTCCAGCGTGTTGCATCTTCTGTCGTTTACATTTGATGTTTCACGTGTGCCTCCGTCAAACAGCTGTCATCTCAGCTCTCTATCTCTCTTCATCACCCACTTCTCTCCTCATCTGACGCTCTGATAAAAACTCTGCAGAGTACATCTTCCTCTCCTCTCACAGATAATCAAGCAGACAGTGGTTCTACTCTGCCACGTGCACGGGGATGTTTGGTGGTACGCAGGAGAAACATGAACTCTTCTGTCCCTCCTGTGTGCAGGGGGGTTAAAGGCCGCAGAGCAGAAGGCCTGCGTCGGTACGTTGAGGCCAACAAATTGCTTTTGCTGAAACATTGTTACATCGCATTGAATGAGGGCAAGCACTTCCTGGAAAGTAAACACTCAGACGCACACATGTCCGCTGTCGTCATTATCAGCGCAACACATGGCTGTTCACAACTGATAGAGCAGTTTGCCGTCCAGGTCATGTAACAGGGTAGCACGTCGTTAAGGCTCCGAGAGGAAACGCGTGTCATGGACGTCACATGGAGGCCGACGAGACAGAATATCGTGGCATAAACAAATATGACAAACTCTTCTTGTGCACAGTTACGGAACAAAGTACATTTACTCAAGTGCTGTACTTAAATACAATTCTGAGGTAATAGTATTTCCATTTAATGCTTCTTTATATTTCTAATCCGCTACATTTCAGAGGCAAATATTCTTTTTACTGCATTATATTTACTTTATAACTGTATACTTTGCAGATTTAGATTATTAATACAAAATCTAAATCAACAAACACATGATGATGTATTATTATTATTATTATTAAAGGTTAAGCTGCCCAGCAGTACATAAAGTAATTTAATTATCCCTACCTTTACATGAAGGTGATGAACATAGAATATATAAGGTGTATGAATCTGAAATGCGTTCTGCATAATGAAAGCAGCACTTTTACTTCTTCCACCCTGAATGTCCAGAACTATAAACAGTTGAGAAATCAGACGAAAACATTTGGCATTTAGAATTGTATGTATTTATTTGTTTAACTTTTGATACAGCGAAAGGGGGCGAGGGCTAAATAATGTTTTTAAACATATACACATTCACACATATCAAACAGGAATTTATTTTTTAAAAGTTATATGAAAAGACAAGGCATGTAATACAATATGACATAACACAACAAAGCGCCAGATAAATGCAACTATGGAGGAATCATCATACGTTTAATATCACATAGTGATGACGAAGGCAGGGCCACGGAGGTGAAGACATAATGCCCCCACCACAGACACATAGCATGCAACGCTGAATAACTATCGCCATGTTTGTCGTTGTGCTGTTGTACTGCGACAGGCTCAATGCAAGCACAAGAAACAACGGCTTTCTTTTTGTGGAATGAATTTCTGTAGCTGCAAACCAGGCTCAGTTAAAAAAGAACACGGATACAATAGTGGAGAAGCATTTATCAATGAAGTACAGTAAGATAAGAGTAAAATAGTAAATAACCGACATGAACAGGCAAAGTTCAAAAGTACAAAAGGTGGATAATGGAAGTAATAGTGGTATTTACTGTAACAATAGAACAGACGGTGATAAAACACACATGAAAGTC
This sequence comes from Cottoperca gobio, assembly GCF_900634415.1. Taxonomy (NCBI): domain Eukaryota; kingdom Metazoa; phylum Chordata; class Actinopteri; order Perciformes; family Bovichtidae; genus Cottoperca; species Cottoperca gobio. The sequence goes on along the minus strand of NC_041370.1, from coordinate 2,719,163 downwards.
AAAACATTGAATCTCATGTAACCGTTTTAACCTTAATTCTGCCGACAGCTTCAACATATTCGCTCACTAATTGTTATCGTCACCTAAAACTAAAAGCTAATAATGCTCATCTATCATCCTGCTGTCAGGACAGGTGACGTTAGTACACAACCTTAATACCTCATTAAAACAAATGGTCCATAAATGATGTTATTTAAAGCAAGAGATGCATATCAAAAACTACTATTATGTTTCTAGATGGTGTCTAATACAAAATTGATCATGTGCGGGGGCTTTAGAGTCACAGTGACACTTAAAGGCTGTTTTGTTTCACTATGGAACTGTGCAGCGATCACGATAGGTCCCGTTTTCAGCCATGCTGCTGACCTTTATGACCATGTGTTTGTTTTATAAGATCCATGGAATGGACTCTGTGCTTGTTCATAATTTGTGCATCCAAAAAGCATGCATGTAAAAATACAGTTAAAGTATTTATGAAGGCATGTGTGTTCTAGTCTTGCCCGTATACAGTCTGTATGATCAAGAAGAGAGCGCTACAAGACATAATTCAACGCATGCCTGTGAATTATCAAATTCACATCACAGTAAAACTAAGAGCAACATTCACTGTTTTTATCTTTTCGTGCAGTCAACGTTTAGCCCTCGACGACAGATCGGCTGATAAAAAGCACTTTCTAGGCAGGAAAGCATAATAACCATGCTTGCAGGCACAACAACTGCCAAAGTGTTAAAGATATTCTCACAGCCAACCAGAGTGGTGAAATCTGCAGCGTGGTCAATGGGAGGTCTGTGGTTCTCCTCACGCTATGCTAACGATCCGTCTCAGTAACACTGCTCATAGGGAGAGAGCCCGGCCAGTGAAAGTATCTGAGTTAATGCTGCTACTAACAATATGGAGGCGAGAGACAAAGAAAGGCAACTCTATATTCATCACACTGCTCTTCTGACCAAACTGTTCTTGTGCAAGTTATGCTGGAAATATTTTAGCGTAAACATAGAATTGGCACAAAAAATAAGTCATAGGACACAAAGAGGGTGGAGGAGGGGCTGGAGGAGGGGGTGGAGAGAGGAAGGGTGGGAATAAAAGATGAGGGGAGGTTATTTCAAGTGCAGTACATTACCTCCGCACTGAAGTGAACACAGACGAGGGGAATACTACACTGGATCTGCATGCAAACATACTTCACACGCCTCATTCACACTCACACCTGCACACACACTGAATGAAGCCCTGTTGCAAAGGCAAAACGGCAGCTGAATGAATCCTGTGCTTTTGGATTTTGGTTCATAGTTAATCTGAGTCACGCTGCTTCAGCCAATCACTGAGCAGCTTTCTTGGCTCGCTGGGTGTGGCACTTCATACACAGGATCTTGCCATCTAATGGATAGCAGCCATTTTCATCCGCCTCTATGGAGAGAGGGCGAGCACAATCCTACAGGACAAAGAAGTCACGTTTTTAGAGTTTTTTGAACACACTGATGTATATTTTTGATAAAACGTTGTTTAGATGTCTTACCTCACAACGGTAACACTTAAGGTGGAAGTTCTTGTCGAGAGCCACCACTCTGACTGTCTCCTCGCTGCCCGGGGCTGGGATAATGGGTTCATTACAGCTCACACACAGAGGGGAGAAACGTCTGGAACATAACGGTGGAAAGCCGGCAGTTAGTTCATCACCTTAAGCAAATTCTCACTCGTTCACATTCATAGTTTCAACTAGAGGTAGTGAGGATTCATTGTTTTTATTTGATCCAGTTTAGCATGCTGTGTGGATATAATGTGCAATTATAAAAGTGAGGATGAAGTGTTGCAGCACCACTCTCATCAGTAATCACATGATCACATGATCAGTAGGATGAATGGGGTCCAATTAATAGATCCAAACACATGCTTGGGGAGCGCTTCTGTAGCCTAATGGTTACAGCGCATGATACATAACTGCAACATGCCAGGTTGATTCTAGCTGCAGGACTTGTGTTGCATGTCATACCCTCCCCCCGCCCCCTCTGCTTCTTCTAGACTTGTATCTGTCCAATAAGGCATAAAATGCTGCCTAAAAAGCCCAGCTTGGACAGCTTGTGCTTCCTTGTACTGAGAAACTATGCAGGGAAAGGTTCCCACATTGTACGTTTGGTAACATACACTGCATAGATATGTAATATTCCCTCATCATTGAGGAATCAACAGCCAGTAGCCACCTGTGGTAATCCTGGACACAGTAGGGGTTGTTGTTGTCATCGGTGATGAAGGGCGCCCCCTCAAGTGTGCAGGAACAGGTGCTGCAGCGGAAACAGTGGGAGTGGAAACACTGGCCCACTGCCTTCAGCACGCGGTCTGTGATCCTCTCCCCACACCGGGAACACACTGCCAGGGAACTCTGAGGAGGAGCAGAAAGATGTTCAGCACATTCAGCACATTGTAAGGATGCACTGAACACTTCTTACTATTGATGCTTACTCATCAGTATGTGCATGGGAATACATTACATTAAACACATACTGACATGCGAGTTGTTGCTACAATGAAAGTAAAACAATGTGTGAGCTTCTGGTGTGATCATGCAGCGTCTGCTCACCGTGTAGCAGTCATCACACTGAGGCGCACCGTCCCGGTCATAGAACTGCATGCCCTGCAGGGGGCGGTGACAGCTCATGCAACAGAAGCAGTTGGAGTGGAAGAGTTTATCCATGGCCCTCACTGCTGGCTGAGTGCGGGACAGACACTCCCCACACTTCCCACAGACCTCTAGAATAGGAAGAGACAAGCGAGAGGTGGGGGGAGTTGGGGAGGCAGAGAGAAAAAGGGGTGAAAGGAGAAAGATATACAAACAAGATTAATCACAAGTACATCTTCCTGCTCTGCGTGTGTTAATTAGAGTGTCATCCTCTAACTAATGAGAATAATAATGTGTCACTTACACAGATGATAAACTCGTATACCTTTATGGATTTGTTATGTTGTTTACACAGCATGCTAAACTGTGGATAACGTGTAATTAGAAAAGTGAGGAATAAGTGTTGCAGCACCACTATATCAGTAATCCTATCAGTAATCAGATGAATGGGGTCATAACAATTAGGAAATCCAAACACTGCTAAAATAGTTTGTTCTGCGCGGTGATACGGTTGGTGGGTGTAGATTGGTAGAGAGAAAATAGTTCCTGCATGAAGCTCACAACCAGGTCTGTGGTTACCTCGAGTTAACTGGGTCATGATTTCTGGAAAGAGGTTTTTTTTTTTAATGTATTTTTTGCCGCTTTGAGCGCCACAAGCTAAGTGCCGTCTAGTTCCAAAACTTGCAGACTCACACAAAACAATCTAGATTTATTATTAGCACTATCGGTAAACGAACTGTCCCTTTAATGGATATATATTCACAGCAGTGAACAGAGAACTGCAGAGATACATTAAAGCCCGCAGCACACTGCACACATTTCTATGCAAGTTTCACCATGAAAATAACAGCCACCCCTCTGTTTACACGTGTGTGTGTGTGTGTGTGTGTGTGTGTGTGTGTGTGTACCAGTAGGAGGGGAGGTGATGACAGGTGCGTGTGTGTCCATGTCTTTAATGAAGTCCTTGGTCATTCTCTCCAGCTCCTCCACTTCCCTCATATTCAGAGGAACGCCTCCACCTGGGATAGCAACTGGGCCAGGGGGTGAGGGCTACACACACACACACACACACACACACACACAGCCATGAGTACATACATATACATTATTTACGTAGCTTCATACAACATACCTTATAAAGCATTTTGTTATTTACGATTGAGCAGGTCCACAAATGCATAATTCTGATCTGACTGCTATAAACTAAACTTACTGCACATGCAAAGCAAAGATCTTTAGTGAAATAAAACTGGAACATACTGTTGATGCAGGAGCAGTTTTCATTGGTTGGATAAAAGAGGAGGGGGTAGCTGCCATCATCTTGGGTTGAGGAGGAGGCACAGCAGCAGGAGGGTTTTGGTTTGCATTCACCTGACTGCCAAAGGGAGAACTCTTTATGTGGTTTAAGGCCGGGGCAGCCGCCATATTGTTCGGAGGAGTAGGAGCTGCTGGAGGAGCTGCTGGAGGAGCTGCGGGGGGAGCTGCGGGGGGAGCTGCGGGGGGAGCTGCGGGAGGTGGAGGGAAAGAGCTGGTGGCAGAGGAAGGGGAAGGTTTTGGTGCAACAGCGATTGGGGCGATGTTCTGGTTCAGGTTCTGGTTCAGTTTTTGTGCCAGAGAGGTTGATGACGTTGCCGTTCTCCCTCCGAAACCAGACTTGGGGGCCACAGCCGGGGCCTTAGCAAACGACTGAGCAGCAGAGTTTGGTGCAGAGTTGTGATTGGCTTGTCGGTTCGTTCTGGCTTTGAGTTCTTCTGCCCAGGGCGCTGGAGGCGGGCGGTCTCCCATCTCAGGGGGCGGGAGGAAGGAGAGAGCTGGTTTCGGAGCGGTCGGGGGAGGAGCTGACGGCTTGGGTGCTGGTGCTGAAGAATTACTGGCTCGGTAACTGCGGATACAAAACACCACAACAATTAAATGATCTGTTTACAGATTGAACAAAGCAACTCAATGTGAAGTATACAAACACTTCACAGGGAAAGTTCATATCTTAGTGTATAACAGTTCATGCTATAATGCAGACACTTTATTATATTGAATGAGGAACTTTGATTAAAGTTAAAAACATTGGAAGTGCTCCACAAGTTTGAGTTTATCAGAAGTGCTTCACTCTTGCTGACATTATTTTGCAAGTTTTGAGAGCCAACACGTTATTCAGTCATGATCCAGAACCCTCCCAGTTGGATAAAACACTCTCCATGTATGGCCTCTCACTGGGTCTCATGGCAGCACTCGTGGCTTCATCTTTGAGAGGGGTGGGCTAGAGGACGCACGAAGAGAGAGAGAGTGACATATCGACTAGCTAGTGCCATGAGAGTGCTGAGATCGCTCTTCTCTCTCTTTCTCTCTCGCTTCTCCTTCTATCTCTCTCTCTCTCCCTCTTTATCTCTCTCTTCTCTCTCTCTCTCTCTCTCTCTCTCTCTCTCTCTCTCTCTATTCTCTCTCTCTCTCTCTCTCTTCTCGCTCTCTCTCTCTCCTCTCTCTCTCTCTGCCTCACAGAGAGAATCACCAGCTACCTCACTTTTTGTTTTCTGGTTTGCAGTTCACTTATCATTGAGCTTTCAACCCGAACAGATGAAGAGAGACTAATGAAATGAAAACTCTTTGAACTGTTTCCACTGACCTGCCTACCTTTGTTCCCTCTGACTCTAATGTTCTACGGTGCGGCTCCCGCTGGCATTTCCCCTCCCATCTGTTCTACAGCTCGTCTCTCTATCCATATCCTAATGTGTTATGTTTGTTACAGTGCATTCTCCATCCCTCCATGCTTTGTACCTTCGGGTTAAAAGGTCCCCTGGTCTCCATCTCAGACAGCAAGTCGGTTAGAGTGTCGAGCTGTTGATCGAAGCTCGTCTGCTTCGCCACAAGTCTCTGGCAGAGGAAGACAGAGAGGAAGAGACAGTCAATAAAAGAACATTTATTAACACACATAAAGTGATCACAAGCGATGAAGCAAAGGAGGAAGAGTCAGGAATAATAAAGGTGGAAGCTTATGTTTACATATCCTTTAATTACAACTGTGTTTGGTTCCTTCATCTATTCATAAATGCAGAATGGAAAAGGTTATTGGGTTGGAAAACCCAGAATGAAAAATGTAAAATGATAAACAAACTTAATGAAGGGAGTAATAATGACGAGGAATAAATGAATAATACTTGAATTTTATTTCCCTGGTTGTGCGAGTGAGAATACTAACTGTTCAATTATTTAATTTTCGATTTATTGGATTGTTTGCAGAGAAACATGGAGCGTAAACTCCTTGTGATGTAAACACGACGTGTAATCCTGTTTGCATCCTTTCTAAGCCATTTGTTTTGTTTTATACTTTTTAACAGTGGATACAAATGTCTAATTCTAATACATTGGTGCCTTTATAGTCTGACAAACAAGCTGCAATTAATGCAGTCCTGCAATAAACATCTTAACAATAAACCTTTCATGGCATGTCTAAAAACTATTTCAGTTGCCTAAATGGGCAATAATCCTGTTAGACGCATGAAACTGGGAGATTTATCCCAGACTAATGCTAATATCATTTGTGGGAAAATCTCAAAAGGACAGTATTTCCTGCCAACACTCCATGGACTCACTATGGTCCAACAACAATGCCCCCCAGTGTCCTAACTGATAATCAAATTATACTGAAATGCAGTTACATGCAGCCAAAAGAGGAAACATGCAGACAGGCAACGCAACTTTGGCCTAATTTTGTAAAGATTACTCACCTGTGGGTTTCCAGCAGCACTGGGAATACTGGTACCGGAGGCAGGGAGAGGTGGGGGGGGGTGGGGGAGGAGGAGGGGGAGACGGGCAGGAGGGCGGACAGGCACTCTCTTCAGGGGGCGCGGGGAGGGGCAGGTCATCTGCCACTGGTGGTGGAGCGGGGAAGGCGGGAGGGGGCGCCTCAGAGGAAGAGGGTGTGGTTTGGCATTCGGGGGGAGGGGCTGGCAAATCATCATCCAGGGGAGGAGGAGGAGGGGGGGGTGGGAAGTCTGACAGAAATGAGGAGGGTTGATTGGTTAAAAGCTGTGACAGAATGGTTCAGTTTGTATTAGGGCACGGTCACACGGGCACAAAATTAACATTGGCGAATATTTGGCAAAGAAAATTCGCATCACGTGGAGGTTAACCGGTGAAGTTAACCGGTGAAGTTAACCGGTGAAGTCGCAGCCTCAACTAATAGCAAAGAAGTGTGTGTGGTTGACCCCACTTGGCACACACGCACACATTCAGCTCGAACATCGCCTCCCCTGCATTCACGCATGTGTGACCGTGCCAAAATCCAATCCAATTTTCCCTGTCAATCATTAATCAGATATACCGAGTGCTTTAAGAACATACTTTTATTATACTTTTATAGCAAAAACAAGAAAACACCACAACAAAAAAAGTCTGCATGTCTACGGAGAACGTTGGTCAAAGGTCAAAGGTCAAAGCAAACTCTTCAAATTCATACTAGTAGTAAAATGTAAAAAGTAAAATCCCCCCAAAAGCAAAGGTGTGAGACTCTGTAAATCTGTCGACATTTGACTAGAAAAGGCAGGACAGTACAGTGACGTAATGTCTCGAAGACGACTCATTAAAACAAGAGCACCACGATCCATTGTACACTCAACTGTAAAGCTCTGCATGCTGTAGCGTAAAAAGCAGCGGGGGGTGGGACAGGGGAGGGCCGCTGACTGAGTGAATATAACTTAAGATATAGACAATGCACATACCATCACAGAGCGAAGGGGGCGGTGGAGGCAGATCTCCCACTCGACCAATCACAGCTGTGCCTATTGGTGTCGGTGATGGAGCTGAGGGGGGCGTCAGACTTTTGGGCCGCGGTGCTGCCACAGAGGCAAACTTCTTTGGCTGGTTGTAGAAGGACGGTGTGGTGACTTTGAAGTTCAGAGAGGATGTCATCATGAACGGCTTGCTGCTGCTGGAGTCCTCCATTTTGTGTATTTATCTGAGGATGAACACAAGAATCATTATGGACACCAGTTAGACACCCCAGAGGGAAACAGTAACTCCGTTTCATAACAAAAAGGTAGAAAACAGGTTGCAGTGAAGTTCAAACTCCAGTCCCTCTCACCCCACACGATGAAAGCAACATGCATCAGCTGACTAAAGTAAAGGGCTTACATTCCTTGGCAGCGTGAGCAGGTCGGGTCTTTTGCTGGAGAATTAGTGGTGATGACACATCAACAAAACATTTGGCCCAATACAATTCCAAACTATACACTAATTGCAACCAGACTTTGAATATGGAGTGCCTTTACACTGAAGACGTGACAAAAGGAACTGCAGAGATGTCCGAACGCAGACTCAACTTGCTGGATGTGTGAGAGTGCTGTTGATGGGAAGTTGTCCTTCAAAGCATTGCACAATAGAAATGGTGAGAGAAGATAAAAAATAAGTAATAAATCTTTGGGAGAACATTTTTCTTTTGCTCTGTCACGTTTCCAACTTTAAAATTGGCTGTTGCTTCTTAAAATTGCAGTTTGATTGATTCAATCTGTGCATATTGTTTTGCATTTCCTGTTAGTGCAAAACACTAACTTCTTTTATATCCAATGCCAAAACAGTACGCTGTTGTATACTTTATAACTGGGGCACAGCTGGCTCGATCCCTAACGTCTTAGCAGAACTAAATAAAATGGAGGTTTATTGTGGCTTGCAGCATCTCTTAAAATGTATGGACTATGACTATTTCTGGATTTTGTGAAACAGCAGTAAAAAAAGAAAATAACAACCACGAGGCATATTGCAAATCCAGTTACTCTTTAAACATAAAAGCTTTGACTAATGGTCCACAGTGGAAGGAGAGGAAAGTGTGTGAACATCTCCTCAGGCCATGTATACCGAGCAGACATAGTGGCACTCCCAGATGCCAAAAACAATTTACAATGTATAACACATGTCTGTTTACTGGGACATAAAACACGATGATAACAAGTTTTTTTCTGAGAAGGGAGAACAGTTTGAAGCAGGGACGATAGCAACTATCACAACATGTTCATGTGAGGTGCGTCAAGAAGAGAGTGAGCTCAAATATTTACCTCACACATGTTGGTGGTTAAACAAATGTTGACGTTACTTCAGTGTCTCTACCGAGATTCTTCACAAAGTCTGAACACATTTCCCTGAAGACCACCGGCCCCCGAACATGAACTTTAGTCAAAAGCACGGTTGTTCTGACTGACCCCCCTCCACCAAGACACTTAGTCATACACACACATGCACGCATCTGTACACACTGGCTGTCCGAACTCACACCATGTTGCTGTTTGACAACCTGTTCTACCCCAAGCTCTGAAAAGGTTTCAGACTCCTAATAATAATAATAATAATAATAATAATAATAATAATAATAATAATAACTGTGGCAATGATTAATGAGAAGTTAAATGTAAATGTCATAGCTGGAAAGTAATTGACACATTGGACACAACATTGTCCAGTGAACATGTAACTATCTCTTACCCTCTACATCCTAATGAAAGTTATATCGCATTGATGCCTCCAAAGATGTCATAGTTACTAAAAAAGAAGAGCGGGGGACTATTTTCTCAGGTATCTATAATTCAAAAGTACTTAAATAAATAAAGCTACATCAAACCTTTCTAAAAATAAAAAAAGGTCTGCAACCAGTCAGACTGAAAACAGATTAAAGTTGTATTTGTGTCTTGAAACAGCTTTCTTGAGTTAGAGTTTATATTTCTCCATCTTTGTAGATTGTAAGCAACACCCCATGGTGAAAAGCATTAAATAAAGGGGGAAGTAACATCGTAGTACGTTTATAATGTTGCCTAGTTTTCCTCTCAACACTACAGAAAGATGACCCAACATATAAACCTTTACTGAAATAACTGAAGGAGTTTTCTATGACTCGTTAAACTTACTGTATCTTCTGCCTTTTAAAGTTGTTACACTAATGCCGAGCAGTTGCCAACTAGATCTCTCCAAAAGCCACAGAAAACATTGTTTGCACTGTGAGTGAAATGTAAATCATTTGTTTACACCATTTAGATAGAATTGGGTTTGCATGTAGGAAAACAAACGTTTACAGGAAGAGATCAAGCCTTGACAATTACTAAGTTTTCAAGGCTTGAGCTGACGGTAAAAGCTCATATCCAGGCAAAGCTGACGGGTTTCATCCTCATTCCACTTTGTTGGGACACACAGGCAACGCTTCATGTTCTGACAAGATAAAAAACCTGCAAGCTCATCATGAAAGCATCTGGTGCTCATAACACAACCAGCTTCTGTGATGAGGAAGCAGGCGGACTTCTCTTCTGCTTCCTGAGTCCACTTCCTCTATATCAACATTTATAGATGTTGAACACTTTTAACCATATATGTCCTTAAACAATGCCGAGGTATCAACTGCTCCATTATGTCATTAGATATTTTAACACATCACATTGTGAATCAATGATCTATTGACTACAAACTATTATTGACTGGTGGTAAGGTTTAGAAAGACAAGAGGTTTTAACCGTTTGTCTCATCAAAAAACAACAATTAGTTGAACAAAGTTGAATCTTAAGGCTTTGAGATTGATTCTCAAATGTCACTGTAATTTAAGTAGAGTTTAAAAAACCCATCAAAATACAGAATTTTAGCTCCACTTCACTATCCCACATAAATAATCCAGACAATTGCTGCATGGATCAATAAGGGGAGATGTGAGTCCCTAATGGAGAAGCAAAGTGTTCTGGTTGCCAACTTTGTGCAGGCACAGAGACAGGAGACATTTTGCAGAGCTGTTTGCACGACTGGAAATATAAAATAACAAACAGAAAGGAAAGCGAGAGAGAGGACAGGTGTTTTTCAGTCTTTTGGGAAACGGCTGGCTACTTATTATCCTGATATGAAGGGGTACTTCATGTTGATTATAGTGGACACTTAATGCAGAAGACTGATTACAGTGAAGATAAAGCTCTTGGCTTTAAATAAGGTGTGCACATCTGAAGTACTCTAAACAGAACACTTGGCTTTCTAATGGCTTTCTAAAAGGAGTGCTTGACAAGGGTGGGTATAGACTGTGATTCAGTCTCTTTATTACAGTACGTTAGCTACCTTATTTCTAAGACACAATATGCAATAGTCCCCTCAATTATTCAGTTGATAATTGTGGTCAGGATCCATCTGCTCCGGTCCTGAGGGGTTTAATACGGTGACATCAGCTCCACACTGAGCTCCAGACGTCCTACTGCAAATCCATCCTGAAACCTGATCCTTGAGATGAGAGACCCTCGGCCGAGGAACATTTTTGGCACTACAACCCAATGACATCACCTTTTCTTGATTTGTTTTTGTTTCTCTCAGAACAGCCTCTCTTTTGCTGAAGGATTGAGTGCTTGTATTAAGCCCTGTCTGCCTGATGAACAGATTTGTGTTGTGTGGCAGACCACAACCATTTTCATCTCTTTTATTCTTGTGCTTTCCTCAACTTTCATGTCTCTGAATGACATCACTTGAGGCTGCATTTAATCATTTCTAAGTTACAGCTGTGATGGAGGGTGGCATTATGCAGCCTTTGGGTAGGGCCGCAGCATAAATCACACTGTACTCTGTAGCTTTTGAACTTTGTATAAACTCCACATGGCTCGACCTTTACAGGATAGAAAAGTGGCTTGACTCTGGTTTGGTACTGCAGCCCAGTTGGTTTTCATTTCATCTTATCAGGGACTGATTCACACATGGGACACAGAGTGAATGTAATCAGCCCAACTACCGTGAAGGATATAAAAACTAGCAAGCACACATCAACATGATTGGAGAATCACTGCCCTCAGCACTTTAAATCCCATATACAAAAGTAAAACTAAGCTGCTTGTGTGGCATACGTTATAGTATCTTTGTGTTTTGTCTCAGTGTTGATAAGTTTCACATGAACACCCTCTTTCCTCTGAAGGCATGACGTGATGCAGTAAAGGGGAGTTTACCACACGTTTCAAAGGAAAACTGTTTAACTCAGCAGCAGTTCATTACTTTGAGGTTATAGAGGAACTCAATTTGGTTTATATACTGTACTACTGCTTTTTAAAAGGTCATATATGTAAGTGTTGTAGCATGGTGCCGCACTGAATTTATATCTTCTTTATTCTAATCTTCTCAAAAAACTAAAACACCTGCATTAAGCAGTAGTTATTCACATAGGGATATTTTACCACTGTGCCCATATACATTCAGTAAAAACATTTGTTGTTTGCAGTGTTGAAACTAATGATTCATTATTATTAATCGTTTGGTCTATAAATATAATAAAGGGGATGTTTTGACATGTTTTGTCAGTCAAACACCCAAATGTATTCAGTTAAATAGGAGATCTCCATATTTAAAAGAGAAACAGCATTTTCTGCCATTTCTGCATGAAAGATTACTTTAACGATTAACCGATTAGCAAAATAGTTGGAAATGATTTTTTTCTGTTGATCGACTCATATTTTCTTACCAAAAGACATGTACCTTTTAAAAAAAACAACACTGGTAGAGGTAAAGCTCCCAAATGAGTAACAGCTCATTACTGCTTGTCAATACAAATAATAAAAACAACCTCTGTAACAGTGAGGAGAACCTGATTTCCTGACAGTAACTAACTCCTTCCATGTCTGGTCAGTCATTGTATCCGTGACTAGTGTGTTGTTGATGAAACTCTCTATTGTTCTCATGTTAATAGCACACCCAGTTTCTGGGAAAGCGTGTCTAGGCCGGGGGTCACTAATGCGGGGACAAACAACCCTTTTGAGTCCAATCTTACAGGTCACTGGACATGCATTGAGCACCAGTGTTGTGCTCTCAGACTACAGTTAGATGGCTGATTGAGCAGGCAACATTTCAAAACGGGTAATAACATCAGCCAATGGGCTCCGTGTCAAGCTCTCACCCAAACAACCTTGTCTGCTTGCACATTACAGTAACATGATGTAGGCCAAAGACGAGTCACAAGACAGTGAGAGACAGAATCAAAGAGCTAGACATGCAGGGATTTGGGGCAAAGGGATGCCCTGAAATAGCTTGGTTCTTGACTCATGGAGGCTACAATTAAGGAGGATTCTTCGTCACCCCGGGACAGCATACAGCAATTCATAGATCATCTTCATTCATAAATTTCTCATTCCCTCACCAATTAACTAAGGCGTCAGTGACCATAATCCCAGTCTTTCCAAACAGAAGCACCACACAAACCTCAGGCGTACCGAAGCCAGAGCCTTCTCGCTTTAAGTTATTCTTAAACGCAGCTTACTGTGGCCTTGGGTTGAGGCTCCCCTCCTATCTAGCTAATGATAAGGCAAATGAATCAGAGAGTCAAGGCACAACTGTGTGGCGAACACTGATTATAACAGGATTTTTACATTCTCGAGGTTGTAGAAATATTAAAATGGCCACAAGTCTCATGTATTCTTCAAACATCCCTTATTAGTGCACAGAGCTGTAGCCGATCCCTTCGCATCCTTTCATACATGACATGAGACACAACTAGGTTATGGATATAGGTCATGCAATGGTGAAGCTATACTTGTAGGCCTTCTCAACGAGTCACAACAGAACAGTTAACACGTACCACCATGTAGGTCTGCAACTAAAGCTCATTTTGATTATTGATTAATCTGATTATTTTCTAGATTAATTGTCTTAAAAATGTCCATCCAAGTCCAAGGTGATGTCTATAAATGTCTTGTTTTGTCAGATCAAAATTCAAAGAGTTTGCTATGCTATAAAACAGAGAAAATCAGGAAATAACCATATTACAGAGGCTGAAAACAGGATTTTCTGCCATTTTTGCACGAATATCAAAACAGTTGGCGATTGTTTTTCTGTCAATCAACTAATCGATTAGTCAAGTAAACTGTTGAACCTCTAACTACCTGATAATAGATTTCTTTTTACTTAGCACTATCAATAAGTTAAAATACTGTACCTTGGTTCTCCACCCACCATGGCACCCTATTGATTAGCAAGGGTTAGCCAACTGTTAGCCAACGCTTTGACAGCTGACAGTAATGGGTGAGTGGTCACAAACACAGCAGATGAAGACAGACAGCTAGGTTAATTAATAATAATAATGAATAATTCACTTACTAGCAATAAACACAATGGGAAAACTGTGTATGAAGCAGCTAGCGAAAGAGCGTAGTGTCACTTTAGTGTTAGTGATGAACCGTTAGCCGTTAGAACAACGAACGTAGTTAACTGACGTTTGAAAGCGTTAGCAGTTATCCATTTGAATCAGGTAACGTTAGCTTCGTAGCTTCAAAACACCTCAAGATAGCTCGAATATTAAATTCACAGACGGTTAAATGACAACCGACACTCACCTGTGAGTGTGACCAGCCACCTCCCTGTGTGCTAAACGTTAACGTAACCACTCTGTCGTATCATCACACCAACGGTAACGTTAGCTAGCTTGCTTCGCTACACACCCCTACCACCCCTAACAAGCTTTGGTCAGGTAGTCTCGTTGGCTTTAGCGCCGCCCCAATTCTTTTCTTACCTCATATGTCAACGCAGACGCCTTCTTGTCACTGTGCTGTCATCAGGTTTAATATTTATGCTACTCTCTGAAGTAAATCAAGGCTAACAGCTGCGTTGCTAGCTAGCTAGCTTTGCCAACTTTTTGGCTGGACTTCCTGTAGGAGCTTCCGCATAGCACATTCCTTATCGTCGGTGTCCATCAGCTGGTGTAGCAACCTACAGTACCTTCATATTCTCTCAGGTAGGGAACCACAGAACACCACCCGTCCAGAGGTATCCTTCAACCCGAGTCTGCACTAGTTTTTATACATGTCATATACAACGCTGCCATGTGACATCCACACTAGTTGTCACATCACAAACAACCCTGAGGTGTTAGCACTCATTGAATGATCAGTAAATATGTGCTATCATTTCCTGCATTGACATTTACCTTATTAGGTAAACTGTGTGGCAGTCTGCCACTCCAAAAAAAGTAAGACATGCAATCTCATCCTATCATCCTGGTTCATAACAAATACAATTACGTACCCTGTTAATACAGCTGCAATGTGTATCTCCTTTTTCCTTCCCCCTCTTCCTTTTGTTCTTCTCTTTCTGTGGGTCCAGGCTGAGTAAGAGTTGACTGTAATGGTAACTTCTCTTTCTCTCTTCCCCTCTACAGCTATTAGACCCTCCCCCTGTGCTTTTCAGTCTGGAAAACGAATGACACCATCCTTCCAAACAAGTTCTCGCTCGTTTTTACTTTGGCCCAGGAGTTGTGTATTACTATGTAAACAGCACTCTCTCTCTCTCTCTCTCTCTCTCTCTCTCTCTCTCTCTCTCTCTCTCTCTCTCTCTCTCTCTCTCTCTCTCTCTCTCTCTCTCTCTCTGTAGACCCCTCCTCCTCCTGCTCTCTTTTCTCTCTGAATTCTTGCTGCATTCTTCATTCAATGACATCAACCCTGTTGCCTCTCCTTGTAAGGTCAGACTGAGGGAATGAGGGAGCGAGAGGGAGGGAGAGATAATGGGGCTAGAGGCTTGATTAGATACAGGCACTAAAAGCGGTCAGGGTTTTTAAACACAAGGGTACACTGGCTGGAGAAAGTATGTTCAAACAGGGCTGGGTTGTGGAATAGGTTGACTATTTTAACTTGAGTTACTGTGAGGGTTAGGCTTGGTTTTATGCCGTGCTTTCACTTGCCTCAACAGGCAAAAGCTGAGGATCAGATTGTAAGGGTATTATTTTGTATGTTGCCACATCGCTATTTGCTTTGCACTCAGGCAGCAAACATGCAGAAACTTTTACTACACGATTAGCACATAAATACATGTTATGGCTCTTTCACAAATCATATTTGTTCAGCCTGACAATAAGGATGTGATCGCCCCCACCCTGGTGTTAAAATGACATCTCCCATCCTGCACATATGAACACTTCTATGACTTAATATCCTTTATGTCTCAACCACAGACACACACACACACACACACACACACGCACACATGTACGTCAAACACCTTAGTGACTCACGTAGCCCGAACCTTGAGTCTTATCACACTCTCAGATGTAGTCATAGCTTGTAAAATGAAAAGAAAACTCTCATGCCTATTATTAAAAACATAAAATGTGTTTTATTATCACATTTTTCATTTTAACATTTTGAAAGCGTTGTAGTTTATTTTACATTTTCATTTTAATATCACAGTTACAGTAAAAATCCAATGGAGTGACAGCGTTTCACCTCTAATGCAAACCAAGTCTGACTTGTGATGATTCGTCGAGCAATTGAGACTAATAATCAACGATTTAATGTTTGCGCTTATCTTACCCTATGTCTATGTCTTGGGTTTATATGCTGAATTTGACACTAAATAACATTTTTAAATGGATCTCTTGCCAGTGAACTGCACATGTGACTCACATGACTCATCTCACTCATATGACGGTCAGGTTGAGTCACCGTGGAGTTAATTCAGGTTGTGAAACCAGGCAGAACCTCTGCAGAGCTGTTGTGTACCCTGTTGCTTCCTGATTAATGTCTGTGAAATACAGGGAGGGGTGTTCGGGGTCTGTGGTAGCCCATTGTCCCGCAAAGAATGTTTCCAGTCTCTCCCCACTTCCACTGGGACAAGAAAGGTGTTGAATTTCCACTAAGAGATTTCCACAGCAACTCTGGTGTTGTGCTGACAAAAAAAGAAACGTGCACCCCATCCCGTCTCGCCGGCTCTCAGGCAGGTGACATGCGAGAAGAGGTCAACCTTTTGTTTGCCGTTCCAAATTCCAGCCGGTTCACAAGCTAGCTTTCTGTCAGAGAAGTGGTGGGAATAAAGGAGCTGAGACAACATTAGTAACACTCTTCTTCAGGTGGTGCCATGGAGACTGCAGTTTGGATCAGGCAGGGGAGAGGGCAGCTCCGGGGGTCCAGTCAGTCTGGAGGTGAGACAAAAAAAGAAAAACAGGAGGCCTTCAGAATCAGAGCCAGACAGCCTGGAATGCAGCCAAACCTTGGAAGGAACAGTTCGTCTCTCCCTCCCTCTCTAAAGTGCCATATCTCTCCCCCTCTCTCTCTTTCATGCTGCATGTTTTTTTCACCACTTTTCTTCCCCAAATCTTTGCCCTCCATACGCTGCACTTTTATTTCCCTTCCCATCTTCCTTTTCCGCTCCTCCCTTTCCACCTCCCATTGCTCATGTGAGTCAGTACCTGCCTCATAATACCTCAGTGCAGAGGTAATATCCTGATCTTGGATCATTTCCGACTCTCTCTCTCTCTCTCTCTCTCTCTCTCTCTCTCTCTCTCTCTCTCTCTCTCTCTCTCTCCCTCACTAATTGTCTCAACAAAAGAAAAAGTTGGAAGCCATTTGATGCTGGGTAGATGATTTTTTTAATTGCTCGCAGCCAACTAAATGCATTTTAAAGGCGTAGAACATGAGCGTGGCTGAACCTTAGAGTATAATATAGAGTTATATAAGATCTTATATCCCTTTCTAAGACTGTATATGATGTTTTCAAGGTGAACCCAGCTGTGCTCAGACTTACATATCATTATATACACATTCTGGCAACACATAAAGTTGTTTTTTATTCCAATTGTTGCTAAATTCCTTTCTAAACAGATTTAAGTTAGTTTAGTTACAGTGCGTGAAAGAGTGTTCCACATCCAAACACCTCTCTGGTCATTTGGGTTTGGGATGTGATATAAAGATGTAATGTAGCGCCCACAAATCCTCTCCCACATAGTATAAATGTAAAATGGAGCCTTCAATGGAGCTGCAAGGTGCAAAGCAAAAACACATTAAGCCATCAAGCAGAAATTCCGGGCGTACTTTAGACAGGATGAGAACCTGGATACTTGAGACAGAACATGTTCTCTTCACTCAGCACCCAGAGGAAAAAGCTCTCTGCTGCCAAACTGGCTCCCATTCAAAGCCAGTGTCAGACTGCAGTGCCCCCGCTCCCCCAGCAGGTGTCAGACTGACACAGTGGCGTGCACAGAGACTCAGAGACTAAAGTGCCTTTAGGGGGGGTGAAGAAGATTCCCTCAGAATCTCTTGACAGCAAGCACATCCACATCAACTAGATATGTGATAAAGGACAGGAGCATGTGTAGATGGTGACATGGCTCTTAAAGAGACTGAAGGGAATGGACACATCACTGGGGACAGACAGAGCCGCAGCGTCGGTGGTGGTGGTCTAGACGAGGAGGGATGGAGCGAGAGAGAGAATATGGGGTGATTGCAGGAGGGCAGGAAAGAGAATTGTAAATAATAAAGGAGAGTTGGGAACTCCTCATACGCAAGGTTTTGAAGGAACTGGAGTGCACACACACACACACACACACACACCCACACAGAGCACAGACTCCATACCACCCACACAGAAATATAAAAGTGTGTGTGCTGAAGAATTCAGGCTAAAAGGGTGAGCTGCCAGCCCAAAGCATCGACTAATAATACACATGAACTTCATCTCCCAGAGGCTAAAACAAAGCCAATAAGCACATCTATTAGAGAACACCACACACTGTATATATAAGAATTGGACGTAGGTTTGAAGCCTTGAGTTTGGCGTTTTGGTCGTCACCATCTTGTTTTTTTGCAACCAGAAGTAACACAAGAGGGCGGAGTAAAGTACAACCGAACGCTGAACAAGATGACCAAATCACAATTAATCTTCACAAACTGAAAAAGCACTGTGGAAGAGTTAAAGGTGTAAGAGAGCTCCCAGATTGGACAACGGCATGGCAGCTGCCTGTCAATCACAAGGTAGCCCTGCTTTAAAATGATGCTGCTCTATCGTCTATTTTACTCTAAATGGGATCATAATTTACTAAATGAACATCATGCGGTGTTGAAGAAGACTTTAAACCAGCGATTGAGAACATAAACTCGTCTGGAAAATGTTCACTGAGGTAATAAATCAAGTGAGAAGTAGAAACATTTTCTCATAGACTTCTATACAACCGAACTCCTTTTTGCAACCAGTAGAGTCGCCCCCTGCAGGATATGAGAGGGGATGCAGGTTAAAGACACTTCTGCACTGGCTTCATTTTTTAGATGAAGCCTGGAGCTCACCTTATTTATATATCTCCCTCATCCCCCCCCCCCCCCCATCCTCGTCACCTCTCCTTCCCCACACACATGTTATCCCCTTCTTCATATGTGAAACTCAATGCAGGCTGGCTGTCAGATACACATCCTCCCTTCCTCCTCAACACACACAAACACACACACATTCTCACCTAACTGACTTGGTGGCTCCTTGAGGGCAGATGCGTAACATGTGGTCTCAATTAACACATATAGTAACACACAGGATCAGCCGTTAGGTTCAGCAGAGCACAGGATGAAGAAGCATATATGGAAAGCAGTGGACAGTGACTAAGTAAAGGCGATGGGTAAATTGAATCTTTTAGAGGAGTTTAACCACAGTCTTTGATTTAAAAGAATAATTGGCCAATTTTTAGAATGACTTTGGAAATAGGCATTTCCATTCATCAGCACGGAAGATCTTTTAGCTGTTATTCATTCTCCTTGAGGTGCAACCTACAGAACAGCCAGGATCTGATAGACCGATAGTGACAGGTACATGAAAGTCCCTGATTACAGGAATGAGGTGTGTGTGGGATCAAGAGATAATATTAAACAGGGACTGCTGCATTTGAATTCAGTGCAGCAGCATCAGGGAAAACAAGAGACGTGCTGATGGGAACATCATAGAAGTTGTTCATTGTCATGTGTTGCAAGGTGGTTTCATATTGTTCTACATGCATGCACATAAAACGTGTGTGTGTGTGTGTGTGTGTAAGCATCAGATAGGAGCGGACGCTGAGAGGCAGTCATGTTTGTGAATGACCCACGTATCGTGAGATTAGCGTCAGGAATGTCTTCCCTCTGTGGTTGACCTTGTCTCGCATTGACGGTCCATATGGAGATCACCATGTTGTCACAGGTGTTCTGTGTTTATATGAAGCATGTGTGTGTGTGTGTGTGTGTGTGTGTGTGGGATTGGGCTGCAACTAACATTTCATTATGTTTAACCTGAAGATTATTAATCTCTCAGTGGATAAAACATCAGAAACATGGCGGTCATGTTTTATAGAGATCAAGGTTACGTCGTAATGTAGTGTATGTACTTGTAGTGTTTGACCAACAGTCCAGAAGCAAAACATATTCAAGTTATTATGATTGAAAATCAGCAGATAATCGATTATTAAAATGTTTTGACTCGTATGTTAATCGTAGCAGCTCTATTGTGGGAGCATCCTGTCAGTCTGACCTAGTTTGTGCACAGGGTTGAATACATGCCTCCTTTACAAGAGCAAAATATGAATCGTATTGACACCTAACCGAGGAGTTCAGCAAAAAACATGAATGTCCACGACTGGATGAGAAGAGAGAGACTTCCAGACACTGATGGGCAGATGGAGGGGAATTGAGAGGCAGAAAGGAAGAAGGGGGTCGAAGAGCATTACACATATCAGAGGGGATTGATGTGTCTTCTTCCCCAATCAGGTTCAGGGTGTGTGAGCTGACGAGCCGACGAGCCCCGAGTGAAGCTGACCCCTGCAGCAGTCTCATCTCCTCTGCCCCAGTGGGAAACCAACAGAGAGCCAACACACATCTATATTTAAACCCACAGTGCAGGGATTGGCTGGATTGTGATTTGTTATGTCTGGCTTTACTTATATCACACCGGTGCCTCTGCATCTCTATCTGATTCATTATTAAACAAAGTGATTAGCTTGTTGTCTCTTTCCTCCGTCCATTCTGGAGCGCTAATTTATTTATTCTTCCGCACACAGCATCGTCTCCACACCTCTCCCGCACATGACTCAACTGTTCTTTGCTTGCCTTCCCATCACTCCCCCCATCTGCCCATGTCTTTGTCTCTCCGTCCTTCCATCTGTCCTTCTCTCTTCCTCTTTTTCGCCTATTGTGCGTAAAGTCAAGAAAACATGACTGACCACACATGCACCCTCCACCCTCCACACACATGCACCTCCTCACTGTCCACACTGCTCCTGCGTCATTTGCTTAGCAAACACTTATAGAAACAGCACACATGAATGTGTAATCAGCAAAGAGATAGAGAGAGAGAGGGGGCTTCCCACACAGAAGAGGAGTAAGAAAGACAGAGAGGTAGGATTAGAAAAAGCAAAGAAGAGAGCAAGTGTTGATTTGAAACTGAAGTGAGATGGGGGGGATTTAGAGGGAAGGTGTAGGTGTGGTGCTGTTAGAGATATAGATATAGATCTCCAGGAAAGAGGGGATGGGGGGGAGGAGGTAAACACAGGAAGAGGGGTTAGAGGAAGACGTGATTCAGGGTGAAGAGAAAGCTAGAAAAAGGTGCAGAGATGACTGAGGGGCGGATCAATACTGAGAGACGACAGAGAAGGAGGTGGAGACTCGGCAGCGGAAAACCCTCCGCTGTGTTTTCCCTTTTTTTCCAAGATTGTTTAATATTGGTGTATGTGCGTACAATTTGTCTTTGAGTGATCAGTGTGAGGGAGGAGGAGTGTGATTGAGAGGGGAGAGGAAACCGCTGCAGTGCATTGTTAGGCTGAGCGCACACGGGAGAGGGAGACAGAGAGAGAATCCCCCATTTTAGCTCAACAACATTACGGCAGTGCAGAGATATCTACAACAATGGCAGCTCGGCGCTCTCAGCACTGTGCTATTGATCTCATAGGGGCAACCCAACACACACACGCACACACACACACACACACACACACACACACACACGCACGCACACACACACACACACACACACACACACACACACACACACACACGGTCAATCCAACTGGTTTTAACCTCTCATTAGAAGAATAACGCCTGGGGCTCATAGTGTCACTGTCTTATAACTGTTTAGGTAAATGGCTGTGAGTTGGAAGAGATATCTGATGTTACAGGAAACTTATTGGGGATTTTGATACCTGTTATCAAAAACAGAAAAAAGAAGACATCTGTTTAAATAATGATAATAATGCCTCCTCGCATCTTTATTTAGTCTCAATCTGTTTCCCTCAGGCATACTGACTTACTAACCGGATCTCTTCTAAGACACTGCACCGGAGAGAGAGAGAGAGAGAGAGAGAGAGAGAGAGAGAGGAGAGAGAGAGAGAGAGAGAGAGAGAGAGAGAGAGAGAGAGAGAGAGAGAGAGAGAGAGAGAGAGAGAGAGGAGGAGAGAGAGAGAGAGAGAGAGAGAGCGAGAGAGAGCGAGTGATCGAGCAAGCGCAGGAGGGAGATAGAAAAGGGAGAGCACAGGAGAGCAAGAAAAAGAAGCTAGAGCCGAGAGAAAGAGAGAGTCGCAGGAGGAAGAGGGAGAATGCACGGTGTCTGGGTAACACTTCCACGCTTGTATCCAGGGCCTTTGTGAATACACCATGGGATGCATCGGCTCCAGGACACTGAGTAAGCCCCGCTTCTCTTCCCTCTCTCATTGCGGGCTAGAGGGGGGTTTGGATGGGGGGGGCGGGGGGAGGATGAGAAGGAGGATGGGGGTGCTGCGGGAGCGAGGGCTTGTGTGTGGAGACTATGCATGGACAGGCTTTACATATATATGTGTGTGTGAGGTGTTTGCTTCTCTTTCAGCGCAGGGTATAAGCAAGATATCTGGTCACAGAAGCCGGTATACACAGCATACAGGCAAGATGTCAGAGACAATATGTGTTCAAATGTGCTACTGTGTGTGTGTGGTTGCATCCCCCACCTCCCCTCTCCCCTCCCTCCCTTCCTCCTCCCATCTCTTGATTTGTGATGCTGTTTGTCAGTATGTATATGTGTGTGTGAGTAGGAGGCAGAGCGGGATGGAGAGGAGAGAGAGGGAAACGCTGTAATAGTGCTTGGAGTGGAGAAAGAGACAAGGGATAATGCCATCAGGGGTGTATGCACAGTTTGTTATTATTTGCACGAATAACAGGGATAGAGGGGGATAAAGAAACGAGCAGCAGAGGAAGAATTTCAGTGCAGGCAGGCAGGGAGGAGGGGAGACGGACGGATGGCGATGGGGAGAGGGAGGGGGGAATACGTGCAGGCGAGTGTGTGCGGGATTGTTGAGAGTTTTCAGGTGAGAACCCTCCTGAATAAACTCATAGATGACATTTTAAGGACTGCCGCTACATGGGGAAAGACTGGGAGGGGTTGTACGAAGAACAATATTTGGTTAGGATGATTGTAGTTCAAATATGTTGCAGTGCATAGTCAGGTCCTGCATGTATGTAGCATGAATCACGCTCGAATGGTAACAAACACAGACTTCCTCAGGTGTTAAATATTAATGAAGCACTTAGCATGTCAAGCTCTAAACATGTTGAAAGCATGGGTCTGAACACACATTTAAGTCACTCTGAAACATGCTTAACCTTTGCAGGGGTCATGGATGTCAAAGCCAGGTTACAGACTGGATCTCCAGCGTGCATGAGGATGTTAAATATATCTAGAACATACGAGTGCTACGGTACATGACACAGTTAGGAGGGCAGCTGTGAACTGAATACAGCAGGAACAGTGTTACAGTATTTGACACATTGCACAGCAGCAGAGGAGGTCCTCTGTCAACACTCAGGTCAGGACAAGAGACCTGACAAAGCCCAGCGACTGCAGCTGCTGCTGGGAGTAATGTTATTGAGGAGGACACCAGGCTTTGGAAAGGTGCCACATTAATCTGAATACTGACGCTCCTTTTTATAAAACATTTCAATAAGGCAGCTCCAGTAACAGTTTCAAATCTGTGATAAGTGAAGAGCTGTGAAAAATGCACATCCAGAGCACGCTGTTGTCAGTCACATGTCGTGGAGAGTGTAGACCTACTTATAGACACACGTCATCACGAGCTGCGTGCACTGACATCTAACATGAATGTGTAAATAAACAGAGAAGCAGCTCGTGCGTCTGAGCATCAGGAGCAGCAGCAGTCGACAGGCGTGGTTGTGTTTATCCTGGGTCACAATGGTTTGAGTGTGTGCCATTGATCGGCCTTCTCAACTGCAGTCCATGCTGCCAAGCAGAGATCAACAGGAGGAGCAGGATCTGTGCGGGAGTAGCCCTGATGTATCTGTCTGCCCTCCGGTAACACTATCTCTCCCAGCTCCATCATATCTGGGAGTGTGCTCTGATATCTGTTTGTACCCACACAATGCTGTAGTGTGGCAGAACTCATGCCTCTGTGCACTACAGAGCCCAGCAGGTCGAGCACGTACATACTGAAGACTTTATGATAGCTGTTTGTTGGATGATAAAGTGTCCCAGGATAATTGTGATAAATGTCATTTTAAGACCATTTAATGCCAATATAATGATAATATAACCACACCCTTTTAAATAGCCAATAGAGAAAAGTATTCAAATATAAAAGTAATGAAATAAAACCACTCAAAGAAAACGATAAATGAAGTCAGTGTTATACTGCAGTTCATTCTGGCTTCATGTTTATTAAAATGTTATATTCTTATGTAAACAAACACAAAGGGCAATATCGAGGTCGCCAAAAATGATCAAGGTCATGTCCCTATATCGTACGATAAGTCGATAACGTGATTATCACACAGAAGACACTATCGTGGCATCTTCTTAGTGACAAATGTTGCAGGCAGACAGTGTGGATCGGATCATTTATTGTCAACAAAATGCAGTTTTTGTCCAGTTATGAGACGCAAGAAAAACAAAAACAGTCGTGCATTTGTTTCACGTTAACAACAGAAACCCCAGTGAGACGTGTTCCCTCGATCAGAAGCTCCACCGCACATGAGAGAAGTCAGTCTTCAGGGATTTCTGCCAAGAAAAGGTCTATTTTAAACCGAACCAAGTAGTTTTGTTGCCTATACCTGAGGAGATTCCTGGCAGAAATCCCTGAAAGCTAACTCCCATGTGCACCTCCGCCAGTGAGGTAATGCCTGCCTGCCTGCCTGTCTGTCTGTCTGTCTGTCTGTCTCTGATATTGGATATTGTTAGCAACATCTCACGTTATGCAAAGATTTGATCATGGGCCGAGGAAGAACTGTTTCCGTGGCAGCGGGGGTGTAACATGGATGGGTAACCCCGATACTATGGTCGCCATCATCACATTAACAATCAGGGAAACTTTGTCCATCAACCCCGACTCTTTAACACCAGGCCTCATTGATGTAAACACAGACCAGGAGGCCACGATGGAGCCGGTTTGATCCTGTAAATAAATTCTGTATCATTGAGGGTCGTGTTTTAAACCGACCCTTTTAACATCTGCTTTGGCCCAGCCGCCCCTCACCATCACGGTTAGGGTGAAGACACACTGATGCACAGTAGATTTCTGCATCCATCACCCCTTCAGAGAGCAAACGGCCTTGAGAAGCAGCCGATGGGAGGTGCTCATTCTTCTTCATCTCATCAGCGGGGAAAAGGCAACGAGATCTACTGCAAAATAACTACAGACTGTATGTTTGTCAGCTCGTGTGTGCAGCACACAGCTCGTGCACGCTTCATTCCCGCTGTCACAACGTCGTGATGCATTTCCAGATGTAGAGTGTGACATTCGACTAATTATTATGCCTGAAGCTACGCATCAGAAGCATTTCTCTGTTTGCAGTCACCAGGCCACACTCTACCTGTGAGTGCTGGACACATTCATCGCTGCATCATCGTGTGCAGATAGCTGCTATGGGTCAGGCTGCAGTAGGGAAGTTATAGATATGAATGTGGGACATTATGACGACTCATCTGGGTGTGCTGCCTCCCTCTTCACTTTCTCGAAGTTCGCTTTGCCACTGCTGACACACCACTTACTGATTCAGAAGCACTAAGAGCAGATTATGTGTGTGTGTTTTTGTCTTTATGTAAATGTGTTTATAGCACAGAGTGGCTCGTGCTGAGAGCTGGCATCAAATGTGTGGTCATATTCATAATCTTGTTAGCTTGTTCTTTGAGCAGTTTCTCATTTAAATCATAATGTTGCCCATTTGAGATTTAATATGTGTTAAGTTCTTGTACAGCGGCTTGTGTTCTTAACGTCTTTAGTAAGAATGAGAATCCGGTTTATTGCCAAGTAAGTTTCTCACATACAAACAATTTGCTTTGGTGTATTTGTGCATAAGATAAAATATGTAATATTAAAGGTATTACAAAAATATAACTATCAAAAAGAAGAAAAAATCAATAAAATATGAAAAGATACCATAAAAATATGTTCAATTAACAAAAATAGAAGAAAAATACTATGACAATAAGTTTCTATTTCTTAAGATACTGAAAAAAATACATAATTTTGTATTGTATATAAATAAACTCAAACAGTATCCAGCTGCAGAATGTGCGTCTGTATGTTCACGTGTATGCATGTGTCGTATGCATGTGTTCTGTGAATGACCTCCAGTTTACATCCGCCTCTCATATGGGCCCATGTGTGGGTGTAAATATAATATAGGCGCCGCGGCTGCTTCACTGCTTTGATGGATGGATCGACTTTATTCTCCACCTCGCTGACAATCCGTGTTTGGCTTCTCCCAAGTAGCCTAGAGCAAAGGTTATATATATATATATATATATATATATATATATATATAAACACATAAACATATACAGTATACAACAGTGCGACTGGGCAGGGAGCAGCAAATAAGTTCTATAAATAACAAGTGTTCCCTGATGCAGTCGTTCTGTGTTCACTATGTTTGTCCCCGCTAACAACACGCCTTCCCTCACACGTGGTCAACAACTGAAGTCCCACATTTGGCCTCAAATCTGTCCCACTGAGGCGGAGGCTGATTGATTGGCTTCTGTCCAGGCTGGAAAAGTCTTGTACACTTGCACACATCCAAGGTGAATGACTCAGTGATGTAGTGCCTCAGAGACAACGGGGGGACCTGGTGACCCTTATCTGTGTGTGTATGTGTGTGTGTGTGTGTGTGTGTGTGTGTGTGTGTGTGTGTGTGTGTGTACACCCAAGGCTTCATATAGCATAGGGTCTTAACCTACAGATTTATGCCTCTGCGTCATATTCTCTACTGTGTGCCTTGTTTCTGGATATGATTAAAATGTACATGAGTGTGTATGGAAATGGTATCCTCTTTTAATCACACACACATTTAGGCTCTGCATTTAACCCCTCCTAGTATCCGGAGAAGTGTGCAGCTATTCTATTATCAGCGGGGAGCAGTGTGGGGGTGCAGAGCTCAAGGACACCTCAGCAGTGCCCAGGAGGTGAACTGGTACCAGTCCACACTCCATACTCGGTCCATTCAGGACCCTGTGACCCTCCAGTCCCTACGGACTGAGCTCCTGCCGCCCCGTACGTGTACGTGTGTGTGTGTGTGTGTGTGTGCCCCCGTACGTATCATTTTCAGCCTGTATGTGGCAGAAGTAAGAGGCTTGTGTGTGGGCTCATGATGGCAGGCGTTTCTGTAAACAATGTGACTCAGCCACAGAGTGTGTTACGAAATTGAAACATAATGCTGTGAAAGAGAGAATTTCATCTCAACAATTTGATCCTTGTGTGTGTGTGTGTGTGTGTGTGTGTGTGTGTGTGTGTGTGTGTGTTATCTGTATACAAACCACTTCAGTAGTGGGGAAGTAAAAATGTCATGTTCTCAAAAGCTCCTTTGAATAACAAGGAGTAAGAATAAAAACAACATGCTGTCTGCTGTACACTTCACCGCAGGTTTTCTTCCTCTGGACACATTCAGACAGCATTTCTTCTGTTCCAGTTTTAAATATTCATCATATACTTCGCAGACCATTAGGATGCTTATGGAAGTAATCAGATTGATGATGCTGCTGTAGATTTGTAGGGAAGACAGTCGACTGTTACTGCTCTAACCTGTTTACCCTGCATCAGGGATGGAGGTCTGCACATTCATGCCTGAACATATTAATGAGGCGTGTCAGGCCAGGGGCATGTGGATTGGGAATGCCATTTCACAAACTAAATGGCAGTATTCTACCTCCTGCTGTGCTTCAGTGTCTGTATGTCAGAGCGCCTGGATTATGTCCTGAGACACACTTGGCTCTATTTTCCTCGATCACACTCTCCATCATATGGGCTGTGGTCCTCAGCTGTGTTCCTGCTGAAGTCTGGAGCTCAGTGATTCGACATCTGCACATATTGCTGCATAGAGCTGCTCTCCAAGCCGGTGCCCCGTCATGGCAACCAGCCTTACTGCAGCTGTTATGGTAAACAAGCACCAAGCCCCTCTGGTTGTGTAGTGCTGCTGTTGCAGGGCACTGGGAGTACAGAAAGACAGATGACTCTCAAAGGCTTCCCACTTCAGCTGGAGCCGTCAAGCCACTACAGCCAGAGCTGGAGTTGACAGTGCAGCGGCTGCAGATCTTTGGTTGTTCGTTACGCACGGCCGCGCTGCTCCCTCTTTTTCTCTCCTCCATCTCCCCGCCCTCCCTGACTCCTTCTCGCTCCTTCTCCTTGGCTGAGCTAAGCCTGGCTCCCCTATGACCGCAGGGGGGTATCCAGGGCTACACCGCTGTATGTGCGGGGGAGGATGGCGAACGGCAGGGGAAGAAAAGCTAGCTCAGAGCTCTGGTCATGTGCCCTGTTGTTGTTTCCTCAACGAGGGATCCTGCCTGACTCCTCAAGAGCAGATTTACGCATCCGCTTACTGTGCTGCTGACAGCTCAAGAGCATCACTTACCCGGGTGCAGAAATACAAAGCGTGGCACAGCTTAAGAAACCACTGAGATCCTCGACAATGACTACTGACCGATCATCTATACAGATACTCTGAACTCTGACAGCATGATATAGAAATCAAACCCTTGTTGCAGCTACATATGTACACTGTACTGAATGTGTCTGGTTCATTGCT
The DNA here is from genome assembly GCF_900634415.1 of Cottoperca gobio. Classification (NCBI taxonomy): domain Eukaryota; kingdom Metazoa; phylum Chordata; class Actinopteri; order Perciformes; family Bovichtidae; genus Cottoperca; species Cottoperca gobio. The sequence goes on along the minus strand of NC_041370.1, from coordinate 2,690,806 downwards.
GTGTAGAGACTGCAGGGCTTCCCTTGGTAGTTTGCACTGCTGCAGTCCAGAAAACTCTTGAGCCATATTGTGATTCATGTTGGGTGGTAGAGTGACTGCTAATCTACTAATTGGCCAAATGAGGCTGAGGGATGCAGAGGAAGAGAGGGAGCAGTGTGTGTTTCATACTGTGTGTTGCTGTAGGCCCGATCTATGTGGCTGTGCATATATGTTCACGTACAGTTTGTGTTTGCAGGGCAGATATTTAACCCAGATGGGGAAGAAATCTGGGACACTCTCTCCCGCCCAGGCAGAAAAGAAGACATCTCTCTGTCTAAGTGATATCAGCCCATAAGTAACCACCTCACACCACACTCCACAGTGCCAAAAATCAAACAAGCATGACTCATCCTTCTGAGGTCACACAGAGTTCATTTTTAATAGTGAAAGCAGCACCGGAATATTAATGTATCCACCCTACGACAATGACAAGTCCTGATGCAAAGTAGTTTCTATATTTCTACGAAATGTTTGCATTGTGTTGGGTGACCAGCTGATCCAGAGTAGTTGCTGCTTCCTCACAGTCTCTCACAGTTTAATAGCAAAAAAGGTGGATTTGCAGCAGAGCAGAGGGTACTGTGTACAGCTGAATCACTGGGAAAACGCTTAGAGTGTAAAAACAACAATTGGCAGTGTAGCTCGCATTTGTTGGGGCTGGGATTTGCCCTTGAATTGTGTATTTTAATCTGTCACAAGCTAAATTGCTTTAAGTAAACACTGTGTTTCCAAAACAGCCTAAATTGAATTTCACAGGAAGAAATATTCTCACAATGAAACACTGCTTTTCATTTCAGGGATGTAGGTTTAGACCCAAAAGCTGTAAAACTGATGAGGCAACAGGCAGAGTTAAATGACTTCAATGAAGAGTGCAAATCATTTATATCTACGTGATAATAATTAACTAATAAAACGGAGGGAAAAAGACAGGAAGTAAAAAAGACAAGACACAAGAGGAGAGAGACTTTCAAACTAAAACAGGAAACAAATTATAACAAAAACCCTAAACCATGACAACAAGCCCAAATTTGCAATAGCTGCGACCACGTATGTGCATGCATCCACACGCTCATCATGCATCCACACACTCCTCATGCATCCACACACTCATCATGCATCCACACGCTCATCATGCATCCACACGCTCATCATGCATCCACACACTCCTCATGCATCCACACACTCATCATGCATCCACACGCTCATCATGCATCCACACACTCCTCATGCATCCACACACTCCTCATGCATCCACACACTCATCATGCATCCACACGCTCATCATGCATCCACACGCTCATCATGCATCCACACACTCCTCATGCATCCACACACTCATCATGCATCCACACGCTCATCATGCATCCACACACTCCTCATGCATCCACACACTCATCATGCATCCACACGCTCATCATGCATCCACACACTCCTCATGCATCCACACACTCATCATGCATCCACACACTCATCATGCATCCACACACTCATCATGCATCCACACACTCATCATGCATCCACACACTCCTCATGCATCCACACACTCATCATGCATCCACACACTCCTCATGCATTCACACACTCCTCATGCATCCACACACTCATCATGCATCCACATGCTCATCATGCATCCACACACTCATCATGCATCCACACACTCCTCATGCATCCACACACTCATCATGCATCCACACACTCATCATGCATCCACACGCTCATCATGCATCCACACGCTCATCATGCATCCACACGCTCATGCATCCACACACTCATCATGCATCCACACGCTCATCATGCATCCCCACACTCATGCATCCACACACTCATCATGCATCCACACGCTCATCATGCATCCACACACTCATGCATCCACACGCTCATGCATCCACACACTCATCATGCATCCACACGCTCATCATGCATCCCCACACTCATGCATCCACACACTCATCATGCATCCACACGCTCATCATGCATCCACACACTCATGCATCCACACACTCATCATGCATCCACACGCTCATCATGCATCCACACACTCATGCATCCACACACTCATCATGCATCCACACGCTCATCATGCATCCACACACTCATGCATCCACACACTCATCATGCATCCACACGCTCATCATGCATCCACACGCTCATCATGCATCCACACGCTCATCATGCATCCACACACTCATGCATCCACACACTCATCATGCATCCACACGCTCATCATGCATCCACACGCTCATCATGCATCCACACACTCCTCATGCATCCACACACTCATGCATCCACACACTCATCATGCATCCACACACTCATCATGCATCCACACGCTCATCATGCATCCACACGCTCATCATGCATCCACACACTCATGCATCCACACACTCATCATGCATCCACACGCTCATCATGCATCCACACACTCGTGCATACACACGCTCCTCATGCATCCACACGCTCATCATGCATCCACACGCTCATCATGCATACACACGCTCCTCATGCATCCACACGCTCCTCATGCATCCACACACTCATCATGCATCCACACGCTCATCATGCATCCACACACTCGTGCATACACACGCTCCTCATGCATCCACACGCTCCTCATGCATCCACACGCTCATCATGCATCCACACGCTCATCATGCATCCACACACTCGTGCATACACACGCTTGTGCAGCCACACACGCATTTGACCTCCATGACAAATTTCAGCCTTCTATAGGGCAAAGAAAGTGAGAGAAATTTCCGCTGACCAACCGTCAGCTTCTCAAAAAGAAATGTTTGCTCAGCTGCAGACGCGGCAAAGACTTAGCCCCTCGTACACAGGGTGCCATGGACACTTGTTGATATTGATTTTGGACATTTTACCAGTTTCAGACAAATATCTAATAAAGGAACTCTCGCTGTTTAGTATTGCTAAAGCATCTTTCACCTCCTGTAAACGGTCATGTCTTAAACTCAACACCTCCAATTTGTAAGACACGTTTTGGCTGAAAGATGTGTACTGCAGTCTCCAAGCAGATATTTGTGTGTGATGTTTTAGAGGCTGTGCAGTACACCCTGTGGCTGGGAAATTGACTGTGACACATAAAATCGGCGGTTTGTCCCTTTAAGGTAAATGTACCCTGGTAATGTACAAATCAACTATTTATACATACAGGGACTTCATGTACCTTCTGTGTATGTTCAGAGGTATTTAGGGAAACACAAGGAACACTACCTACAGGAGGAATACACAAAGTGGGTTGAGGGAAACTGGGTCGAACTAAAAGGGAAATAAAACACTCGATCCCTTCTGGAAGTACCTCCTCTGACGTATTAGAGATAATGATACTTGTACAATCTTTACAACTGAAGACCACTGAAATGAGAAAATCCCAGGTTTGAGTGTTGCATTAACTGTACAAATGAAGCGAGGCGGTCCTGAATTGTAGTTGGCACACCCTTCCCTGTGAGTGTAAAGAGGGTCAATTTCTGAAATGAAGTCTGTCCCTCGTCTCCTGCCCTGGCAGTGATCTGATGCGACTGGATGGAGTTCAGAGGGAGGGTAATATCTGAGAGCCCAACAGAGACAGAATGGAGCTGATGTCTCTGAATCACTGGGTCAGTGGGTCACAGACATCACTGGACATCCAGAGAGCCAACAACTCTCTTTCTCAGAGCTGCCGAGGACTCACTCTTGATTGCCAAATGCAGCTGTGAAAAGCATGATTGGCTCAAGAAAGGCACACACACACACACACCCACACACACACACACACACACATAGAGAGACACACAGAGTGCTGATACAGGAGGGAGCACATCTGACGGTTGTACATACAGACCCTCTGATACAGAGAGCAGGTACCTAGAGACTGGAGCTGTGTTTAAACTCCATTACCACTACTGTCGCTCTAATTAAACCAATGTTTTAATTAGGATTTGGACAGCCAGGAAAGAGGAGGGATAATAACGTTCATTTATCCAACAGAGAGCGTCTATTTCAGATGACTCCCTCATCTGAAGTGTGCCGGGCGGATGGCTTTGTGTATGATCTGCCACTTTGTAGTGCATTATCACCTGAAGTTAAATGATTTACATGTAGAGGAAGTTCATTAAGGAGAGACAGACGATCCCCCGGAGTACAGCCTGCAGGTGGTTGATGGAAACTCCTGGTGGTGATGTGCAGGTGGTGGGCTGGAGACATTAGAAGTGTAAGTGTAGATGAATTAAAAGGGGCTGATGTTTCATAATATCACCAATCTGCATATTCTTCTGGATGAAGTTAAGTCTCGTATAAAAGGCAAAACTTTATTCCCTAAGAGCAGAGGTGCATGAAGTACAAAAGTATCAGCATCAAAATATACTTAAAGTACTAAAACTAAAAGTATTCATTATGCAGAATAATATATATGAAATCACTGGGTTATAATTAGTGATCCATTAATGTGTTCATCAGTTTAATGTTGCAGCTGCAGGTGGCACTAACTTTAACGACTTTGTATACTGCCAGTATCTCAATCAGTAATACTATGTCATAATTCAATTGTTTTATATTTTGTATTAATATTATGAACCTGCAAAGTAACTAATGTTGTCAAATAAATGTAGAGGAGTAAAAGTATGTTTGCTTCCAAATTGGAGACGAGTAGAAGTATAAAGTAGCATAAAATGTAAATACTCAAGTACCTCAAAGTTGTACTTAAGTACAGTAAATGTACTTCGTTACTTTCCACCACAGATCCGAATTATGGAGCGTATACATGAATTATTTTTCACTTTTGTTCCCATTGGGCATTTGGCCTTCGCTGAGGTGGTATGGTATATTTATAAATGGATCAAACATTAAATACAGGTTGTAAATTAGAATTAGGAAGTGTTATGCATATGGTTTGGACTGCATTCATTTGCTTTCCTTTGGGGAAGTTTTTTTGCAGAAACCTTGACCACACATATGCTTACAATATATCACATGTGGTTACACTATATCACATGTGCTAACACTATATCACATGTGCTTACACTATATCACATGTGGTTACAATATATCACATGTGGTTACACTATATCACATTGGTTACACTATATCACATGTGGTTACACTATATCACATGTGCTTACACTATATCACATGTGGTTACAATATATCACATGTGGTGTGGTTACAATATATCACATGTGAGTACACTATATCACATGTGGTTACACTATATCACATGTGGTTACACTATATCACATGTGCTTACACTATATCACATGTGCTTACACTATATCACATTGCTTACACTATATCACATGTGGCTTACAACTATATCACATGTGCTTACACTATATCACATGTGCTTACACTATATCACATGTGCTTACAATAGATCACATGTGCTTACACTATATCACATGTGCTTACACTATATCACATGTGCTTACACTATATCACATGTGCTTACACTATATCACATGTGCGTACACTATATCACATGTGCTTACACTATATCACATGTGCTTACAATATATCACATGTGCTTACAATATATCACATGTGCTTACACTATATCACATGTGCTTACACTATATCACATGTGCTTACACTATATCACATGTGCTTACAATATATCACATGTGCTTACACTATATCACATGTGCTTACACTATATCACATGTGCTTACACTATATCACATGTGCTTACACTATATCACATGTGCTTACACTATATCACATGTGCTTACACTATATCACATGTGCTTACACTATATCACATGTGCTTACACTATATCACATGTGCTTACACTATATCACATGTGCGTACACTATATCACATGTGCTTACACTATATCACATGTGCTTACACTATATCACATGTGCTTACACTATATCACATGTGCTTACACTATATCACATGTGCTTACACTATATCACATGTGCTTACACTATATCACATGTGCTTACACTATATCACATGTGCTTACACTATATCACATGTGCTTACACTATATCACATGTGCTTACACTATATCACATGTGCTTACACTATATCACATGTGCTTACACTATATCACATGTGCTTACACTATATCACATGTGCTTACACTATATCACATGTGCTTACACTATATCACATGTGCTTACACTATATCACATGTGCTTACAATATATCACATGTGCTTACACTATATCACATGTGCTTACAATATATCACATGTGCTTACACTATATCACATGTGCTTACAATATATCACATGTGCTTACACTATATCACATGTGCTTACACTATATCACATGTGCGTACACTATATCACATGTGCTTACACTATATCACATGTGCTTACACTATATCACATGTGCGTACACTATATCACATGTGCTTACACTATATCACATGTGCTTACACTATATCACATGTGCTTACACTATATCACATGTGCTTACACTATATCACATGTGCTTACACTATATCACATGTGCTTACACTATATCACATGTGCTTACAATATATCACATGTGCTTACACTATATCACATGTGCTTACACTATATCACATGTGCTTACACTATATCACATGTGCTTACAATATATCACATGTGCTTACACTATATCACATGTGCTTACACTATATCACATGTGCTTACACTATATCACATGTGCTTACACTATATCACATGTGCTTACAATATATCACATGTGCTTACCGTACACTATATCACATGTGCGTACACTATATCACATGTGCTTACAATATATCACATGTGCTTACACTATATCACATATACTTCAAAGCTCACAACCTTTTACTAACAATACCAATAACGGCAAACAATAAATGCATTGCACTTTGTTGGGAAGACAGGAACACCCCCCCCCCTTTGTATCCTGTATTCCTCATTAATAGTCTGTATAATTTAAGAATAATTAGTTTTTGGGGTAATCTGCTTTATTTCATGGAACCTCTAATCCAGTTGCTGAAAATGTCATTAACTAATATTTTGGTGTTTTATAAAATGTTATTATTTGTTTTTTTATTTAATGTATTTATCTTTATTTTATTTAGCTGTGACCAGCATCTCTCTCGCTTGCTTTAGCCACAGTTTTTTATTTAATTTGGCACGAAGGGCATGAGGTTGTGTGTGTGTGTGTGTGTGTGTGTGTGTGTGTTCATGAATGTGTGGACGCATGTGCCTGTTCTTATGACACGTCACCCTATGAACCTTGCTTAGTACACATTACTGTGAAAGTGTTGTTTGTGTGTTTGTTGTTCTTTTAGAAGGGAGTGTTAGAAAAAGCTTTTCAAAATAAAGGGTGAAAAATAGAAACGTGAATATAGAGACTTTGATATTATGGGATAGGGAAAGTGACGTAGACATGAGAGAAAATACATTTTGTGGGATGTAATTGAGAATTGAGTTAAATGAGTTTCCCTCCTCTCTTCTCTCTCTCTGTTCTCTCTTCCTTTACCCTGCTCTCAGCGGGAGATAGCGTGCCAGTCCAGAAGGATGGGGAGCAGGTAAGTCTTCAGTCCCTCTGGCTCACCCTTCTTGTTGACTTCCTCTGACAGTGGACTGCTCCACCTGAGGAGCCAACATGGCTGCTGATTTAAAGCCCAGTTTCACAGGCAGCTACATGATGAGCTGCAGCAGCTCACCCCACTAGCTCTCTGTAACTCAAGGTGCTTACGCTCGTAGATTAGTGAAGTAGCGCACACATCATGTCAATGTCAGTCGCTTAACTTCCACTTCACCTCCCCGCTCGTGAGATGGTGGTGGGGGGGGGGGGTGTAGTTGGAACAATGGCTGGTTCTGTCGGCTCGCTGCTGTTGCTATGACGTCTGTTGCTTGATGTCCATCAGAAAACCGCTGCTCAGTTCAAAGCAAAAGAGCAGAAGCATCATTCTGTCTCCTCTCCTCTCCTCTCCTCTCCTCTCCTCTCCTCTCCTCTTCTCTTCCTCTCATCTCCTCCTTCCTCTCCTCTCCTCTCCTCTCCTCTCCTCTCCTCTCCTCTCCTCTCCTCTCCTCTTCTCCTCTCTCTCCTCTCCTCTTCTCCTTCCTCTCATCTCCTCTCCTCTCCTCTCCTCTTCTCCTCTCTCTCCTCTCTCTCCTCTCCTCTTCTCTTTCCTCTCATTTCCTCCTTCCTCTCCTCTCCTCTCATCTCCTCTCCTCTCCTTTCCTCTCCTCTTCTCCTCTCTCTCCTCTCCTATCCTTCATGTCCTCTCCTCTCCTCTTCTCCTTCCTCTCATCTCCTCCTTCCTCTCCTCTCCTCTCCTCTCCTCTTCTCCTCTCTCTCCTCTCATCTCCTCCTTCCTCTCCTCTCCTCTCCTCTTCTCCTCTCTCTCCTCTCATCTTCTCCTTCCTCTCATCTCCTCCTTCCTCTCCTCTCCTCTCTCTCCTCTTCTCCTCTCTCTCCTCTACTCTTCTCTTTCCTCTCATCTCCTCCTTCCTCTCCTCTCCTCTCCTCTCCTCTTCTCCTCTCTCTCCTCTCCTCTCCTTCCCCTCCTCTCTCCTCTCTTCTCCTCCTTCCTCTCACTCCTCTCCTCGCCTCTCGCCTCGCCTCTCCTCTTCTCCTTCCTCTCCTCTCCTCTTCTCCTTCCCCTCCCCTCTCCTCTCTTCTCCTCCTTCCTCTCACTCCTCTCCTCTCCTCTTCTCCTTCCTCTCTCTCCTCTTCTCCTTCATCTCCTCTGCTCTTCTCCTTCCTCTCATCCTCTCACTCCTCTCCTCTCCTGCTGCTTTACTGATCCCGTGCTCTGAAGCTGATCCCCCTGCGACAGGACACAGGAGAGGGAACCATTTTGGACTAAAATGTAGAGAACTCTACTTTTTCACCAAATGCACTGCGGACTGATTCCATCATTTATTTATGCATCATGCCCCAGAAAGGCCTTCGGTCCAACAGAGAGGGAATAAACTAACTCACGTATACACACACACACACACACACACACACACACACACACACACACACACACAACACACACACACACACACACACACACACACACACACACACACACACACACACACACACTAGAGTTGTCAGGGCTGATGAAAGCAACACAGTAAAAGCTGCTTGAAGGGGCCAGCTCTACCACTCGAGTGTGTTAAATCTCTCATCAGACCCCCTGCTGTGAGGGTGAGGAAGAAAGAGAGTGAGGGAGTCGAAGAGCAAAGAATAGAATTACAAGAAAAAGAAGGAGTGAAGAAATGAACGAGAAGAGGCTGATATCGATGAACACGAGCTGGTACATCATGCAGATAGTGAGCACCACCCTGGTAGTCGCTCGCTCATTATGTCAGCATTAAATAACATTTAACTGATCATTCTAAACTACATGTATTCAAGTCATCATAAGACCTGAGCAATAGTTTGACATTTTGTGAAATATTTACTTTCTTGCAGAGAATTAGACGAGAAGATTGAAACCACTCTCGTGTCTCTTCAGTGAAAATGAAGCTACAGTGAGCCGCTGGTTAGCGTAGCTTAGCATAAAGACAGGGGGAAACAGCTAGCCTGGCTCTGTAACATAATCTAACATAATCTGTAAAACTCACAAATTAACACACTACAATTCCATGTTGGTTTAATCTGTGCAAAAACTGACGTTTGTATGGAGTCTATATGCCAGACTATCTCTGTTCTGGGCAGGGAAACGTCCTGAAGGTTTTTGTACGGATTAAGCAAACAAGATATTCCGTGTTAATCAGGGAGCGTCAGAGGTGATGAAAGGCAGATTTTGTTGCCTTTGGAAAGAGTGAAGCTGTTTCCACGTTTTGTGTGGAGCTCAACAGCTGCTGGCTCCAGGTTCATATCTACCGAACAAACACGTGGAGAGTATATATATTAAATGTGTTATATATGTTGGGGCCCTGCAGATCGTCAGGAAGGTGAAAACATATCCCCACCTGTGTCCCCGGTCCAGGTAGAGTCTGATAGAGAGGAATGCTGCTTATCTGCTTTGTCCCCCAGCATCTGACAACACACACACACACACACACACACACACACACACACACACACACACACACACACACACACACACACACACACACACACACACACACTCCCCTTCCTCCTGATAGCCCCAGTCCCCTGTCTACATGCAGCATCAGATAAAGTTCAACGCAGCGCTGACATCTCTCTCACTCACACTCGCTTCTTCCGCTGGCTTTCAGTGTTTTTTGGCAGCACATGTAACCGGAGCGGCGACTCATTCATCCGCAGCGTTTTCACTCTGCTATACACAACCAAGCAAATATACTGATCCCTGTTTAATCCCCCCCCCCCCCCTTCTCCCTCTCATTCCGGTCCTTGACTCTTGCCTTCCTGGAAAATCCTGTGTATCTGTCTCTCTTCTGCCCCGATCTTAATTTCTCTTCCTCTGCATGTCCGATGTACAACCCCCCCCTCTCCTCTCTCCTCCCCCTCCCATGCACGTCAATGTCCTCTCTGTCCTGTCACTCTCTCACTCTTTCCCGCTCCTTCTTTCCCCATCCCCCCCTCCTCCTATATTTCTCTTCCTCAGCATGGACGTTCAGATTTTTCATGGGAAGGAATCAATGTAAGTGTTGTGACACCATTCCCTCGTCTACTTCTTCTCTCACCTCTTTTGATTCAACTCACCCTTTAGCCATTAGCTCTCTCTCCCCCCCTCACGACCTTCCCTCGACCTCGGCCTTACAGTCGATCCCTTTCGGTTTATCGTAGTGGTGCACGGTAGTCAGGCACAGAATTGGTGCAGAATAAAAAAGTGAACTTAGCATCAGGATTTGGGAAATGCAGATTTGATCTTTTGTATTAACCCAACATCTCCATCACTTCTCTCCACTCACCCCTCTCTAACACACACTGTCCCGATGTCTTCGTGTGCACCGTCACACTTCCCATACTATCCTTTTCTGCACACTTGTTCCCCCCCTCCTCCATTCCTCTCTCTTCTCTCCCTCTAGCTGTCTATGGAAGACACCACGTCAATCCTGCCTCGGCACAAGAGGAACTCAAATGCCTATGGCATCGGGGCTCTGGCTAATGCTTCTCTGTCAGGTGTGTCAGGTGTGTGTCTGTGCTGTAACTGGTAAACTGACCCCATGCTGGCTCGGCCCTTAGCGGGTGCTAGAGTCAGCATGGTACCCGAAAACGGGTTTCCCTGAATCACTTCCTCTTCACACCCTAATAACACTCGTCAATGGCTCCTCGTGGGCCATTGATGGAATTAATTCCGCCTGACAAACACAACTCACACACAAAGTGCATCATCACACAGCTTGTTGCTCTAAGGAAAAGGTGAGTGGGAAGTGTAGTTCTTTATGTTAAGTGGTTGTGAACCTGTGTAGTATAAGTATGGATGTTTTGAAGCGTGTTGAACACAGTGCAGTGCAGTCTTTCTGTTATTTTGTGCAGTTTATTTGAGTGCAGTGCATTGCAGTGCAGAGCAGCTGCTGCACTGTGTGGGGTGGTACAGATTTGTCTTGTGATTTATTCATCACTCAGAGAGAATCAAACAACCAGAGACTTACAGTACGTGCCATCATGTGTTGGTCACATGAAATATGGAGCACAGCCATCACGCAGAGATCAGCTGGTGTCCCCGTGGTAACAGGATATTAATTTATTTTTTAAAAGATGAATGTTCTGCAGAGTCAAGTTCTCAGACAGACAGCGAGGAGTTTTCTGCTTACCCAGCGCAGCTTAGCAGAGGTGTGAAAGCGATTATGTCAACAAGCCAACCTCTCATTACTCATGCCACACAGTCACCTCACCCCAATAAACCCATTCCATCCCATGATGCAGCTTCAGACAAGACGCATCTATTGTCCTCCTTGTAGCCCCATGCAGACAATGAGTCTCATTAAACACATGAACATCACCGTCGCAACCCTTCGTCATTTAGCTATCCCCCTGACATGTTCATGAGGACCCTCATTAAACTACATGTGATGGGATTGGACTCGACTGGTTTATCTTAGTTAAAGCTGCCAATAATCCATATTTATAAAACACTATACCGTAGGTCATTTCATATTATCTGGTAATTCAATAAATTGATAGTCTATGAAATAACCACATGGCAAAATCTATTAGTTAATTAAATACTTGGCAAATTAAAAGTATTTTCTTATTTAATACAAAACGTAATTGCAAAATTAGAAAACAGTTTAAAGTGAAAAAAAGTAATAAATATTTCCAGATTTACACGGACTTTGTCAAACAAATACAGAGTAATCAGATTAAGACAATAGTTTGATTTAACTGAGTTTGATTATACTTTTAGAAATATTTGAGTTACTATGTGCTTGTTATTATACATTTAGACGCCATAATTGTGCATCACGATATGTCCACATATGATTTCATCACAATACGATTCCATTGAAAGACGATAATGGACTTTATTTATATATTTAATTTATATTTGAATAGTTTTAATAGATTAATCATCATTGAATTATTGCACAGCCATAGGTATTTGATTATTCATATTATTATCAATAATATTAATAATAATAATAATATATATACTTATATATATATATAAATATAAATATATAATTATTAATTTAAATTTACATATATTTCTTTTTTTAAATGGGACAAAACTATAATCATACGTATCTATATATTTGTTCCAGGTCAGCCTCTATGGTAGAAATATAAAGAACAACAGGAACTGTCCACCAGTTCAGTCTAATCCTACTCGGACATCCATAGATCCACAAGCCATCCCATCTCAGCATCCCTGACGAACAACAATCCCACACGTGATGATAACATGTCCGTCTCATGTGTGCTTCTCCCCTTTCTTTCTGTTTGTCCATTCTCCACTTTATCTCCAAACAACAACCCTGCTGCTTCACTTCCTCCTCCATCTTTCCTTCATCTTCTTTTTTTAATTTAACTTCACACTCTTGCGATCCTCCTTCCCCCTCCTTCTGTCCCACGCCCTCTGCACCACCAGGTGTGAGCCGCACTATGAAGGAGAGAGTGACCAAGCCCACAGGCATGGCCCAGGGTCGTGTCGCTCACATGATTGAATGGCAGAACTGGGGCATGACGACGGTGGGTGCAGGGGGCGTCCCCATGCCCCGCATCAGCACCGAGGAGCGCGAAAAGGAGCGGCGGCTGGAGAGCGACGCCTACAGCGACCTCAGTGAAGGAGAGAAGGAGGCTCGCTTCACTGCAGGTTGGAAACACACACAGAGCCGGTTCACTGGCATCAGCAGAATGATGCCCCTCACCTCACTTTGGGGGATTTATTCAGCTAGTTAAATATAATGAAGGTCGTCACAAAGCTTGTCCTTTCTTGACCTCAGGTATCCTGCAGCAGTTTGCCGATCTCGGAGGCGACGCTCATGGCCTGGACATCGATGGATGGAGAGAGCACGCGGTCGGGCTCCAACCAGGGCAGCGTGGCTCATCTGAGTGAAGTCAACCAGGAGAGCATCTCCAGTCGAGGTAAAGGACTACAAAGAACTACAAATATGACTCTACGGGGCTTGTGTTGCAGAACAATCTCTACATGAAGACAATTGTCATTATCACAAGTTCATTAAGATAATTGTCATTAGAATTTAAAATTAAAACTAATTAAAGCTAAATGGTATTTAAAAAAGGAATAACAACAGACTATAAGAATATGTGTCACACAGCTGTGGTGGAGGAAGTATTAAGATATGTTTCTTAAAGGAGGTAACATTACAGACGCAGCAGCACGAGCTCCACAAGTTAACAACACTGACAGCCCGTCACTACAGGCCTCCCTCCAAAGCCACTCCTGCACAATTATCTTAATGAACGTAAACAACAAACATGGCTGGTATAAGTGCTCACAGCTGCTCGTGGAAGCTCAATAAGTGCACAGCAGAGTGCAGGCAGGTCGACTTACAGTCAGAGCGTTTGATTTATTGATCGCTGTCGGGATGTTAAGACAATATAGCAACAATGTTTCTGAAACACGTCACCCTCCTAGTTCAGTGAAGCAAGATGTACTTAAAGTTCAAGGCGCTCGTCCTGCAGCAGAAAGACCCGTGTCAGTGTTGTTACATTATATTATTATTTCCTAATAAGCACTGTGTATGCAGGGTTCAGTAATGATAATCTTTTCTACGTTATGTACAGTTGGGTCATTAAATATAACTCATATTTTATCCAACCGATCAAAGTTTGTAACTATAACTATATAAATAAATGTATCTCTAAACTGCACGTTAGTCAGAAGTAAATGTACTTACTCTCCACCTTTAGCATTTAATGGAATAATGTACAATAGTTTATATTTAATATATGTTATTATATACTTATAGCACTGAAGCAGCAGTCGGATGGGAGTGTGTGGGTGCAGATAAGCAGCTTGCAGTAAAGCATGTGTCATGTTGCTTAGTAATGAGCACACACTGTTCCATGTCCTCCTGGCTGCAGGCGAAGCTCATTATTCACTTCACATTTTTCAACATGGACTGTTGGAAGGTAAACGCTGCATCTGTAGATTATTCCACAGCAAACATCTCATGAAGTTAGACTGAGGTTGATTATAAGATAAAGACTGTTGCACATTTATTATTTATGTTTCTTGGACTTATTTTTCCATTTTAATTTCTCTTACTGCTTTTTATACGAGCACCAAAGCAGATTGATCCGTAGGATATGACGCTGCATCAAACTATCCCATCATTTGTTTTTGTATAAACTCTCAGGGTGAACGTGTGCGGCTGCGTTTACTCTCGAGTCCAATTTAAACCTTTCCTCTGGAGAGAAAGACAAAAGAGCAAAACATGGAGGCTGCGTCTGCACTGTGAGGAATCAACAGTGGAAGCTGTGCCAGAGTTCAAACTGTGTTCAGTACGTCAAGGAGAGCAACTGTCACAACACTTATTCAGTCAAAGTGGACGTTTCATCTGCACTCAGTACGTTTCTGCATTTATCTCCCAGTCAAAGCTCCTTCTTCTGTTCAGCAGATCCAAGTACTGATTTAATCTGCTGCACTTCAAACTCTTCTTCATTTGATGATAACGGCTGAAACCGTATCACACAAACACAATTACAGGTTCATTAGAGCAACAGCTGTTAATGTTGCTACTAACATGTGACCACACCTCTATCCTAGCATCTCCCAGTTACCTCCACCTGCACCTCTAATAGCAGCTGCTGCCCTTTTTCCTTCCTTCCAGATCAGATATTGCACCACTCCTCAGCAGAGGTGTGGCCTCACACATACGTCGCCCAGGGCCACTACTGCCTCTCCTCCTCTGACGCCTGGGAGCCGATCAACAACGACTCCTCCGGCGTGGTGTCTTCTCCTGCCGGCTCCTACGTTGTGGGGAACGATGGGTACGACGGGCAGGCGGCGGCTCGCTTCCTGTCGCAGCAGCAGCAGCAGCAGTTAACTCTCCAGCAGCAGAATCAACTTCAACAGCTGCAGCAGATCCAACAGATCCAGCACTACCAGCAACAGCAGCTCCTGCAGTACCAGCAACAACAGGTGGAGTCTCACCTTGTACCCTGTCAGATACAAGGTGCAAGCATGCATAAACATGAGCAGAAGCAAAGCGTGTAACTCAGATTTAAGGTATTTTAATGTTACAACACATGATCCTGTTTGTCCTCAGAAAGCTGTGAAACTTCCAGGCCCATAAAACCTTTTAGCAGCAGGTCCAGTAACTCGCTCTGTCGATGGAGGTCAAATGTTTGTGAGGTTGTGTGTGTGTGAATGCATCAACACAAGCTCTCGCAAAACTAGAAAGTCACTCAGCTGAAAAGAACGTTATTATAAATGTAATGTAATAAAAACACTTTATTTTACAGCTCCATAGTTTCCTATCATTTCCTAGAAAGAAACTGAACTGACACTAAATTATTAATAAGATTCCTGGAAAGCAGAATGTAATTTGGTAATAATTACAAGTAACGTTTGTCTCCAACTGAACACTAATGTCCTCATAGTGTACTCAGATAGTGTAAACTCCAGAGCAGAGCAGGTCAGCTACAAGCAAACGTACATCTCTGAGTTATCTTCTCTTGTTTATTCATTTAACTTGCAATACACTCTGAAGTAAACACTTGTCTGGAAGATGATGAAAGAAAAATTGCAAATTGGTTTATAAGAAGACATTTCCAGAAATTGATTTCTAGGAATTAGTTCGAGTAAATTCTTCTGGAAATGATAAAATCAGCACAAATATAAAACAAAAATGAAATGACAAGCCTGAATCTCTGTGCACAAAGAAAAGCAGAATTGTTCACATTGTCCTCTTCCTCTTCCTCTTCCTCCTCCTCCTCCTCCTCCTCCTCCTCCTCCTCCTCCTCCAGTCGCTGGAGCACAGGCTGCACAGTGCCAACCACTCTTTGCAAGTGACGCCCAACAGCACCATCCACAGTCTGGTGCACCCGGCTCGCCCACCGCTGGTGGATCTGTGGAACACGGGGCCGATGGAGACCTATCCCATGGACGCCGGAGGCTACATGGGTGTGGCGGCGGTGGTGGAGCCGAGCCTCTGCGTTCCCTCTGCAGAGGATATGGGAACAGAGCACTCCCCACTACTGGAGCAGCAGGAGGAGGAGGAGATCACGGTTAGATTACATATTTATAATGTTTAATCTGCGATAAAGACACTACAGGGTGAAAACTATTAGTAGATTTCACTACTTGATAACTTATTTAAGACAATTCTTTTCTTGTATTACAAGTTTTCTGAAATATGCAAATGAGGCATTTTCCTATTAAATATGTGCTAATTTGCACACTTTTCTGTATAAATTCATAATTCTTGTTTAATTTAATTGACATATTAGATGATTTTAGATTTCTCTTTTTATATTATATATACAACAGTAAAACAGCCATTTAAAACAATACATTTTTGTCCTGTTTTTTAGGAATCAAATGTTGTATTATTTAGGCTATAAATGATTTATGAATAAACTCCTCTGTAAAAACCTTAGAAATATAAATAGAGATGAAACTGGAAAGTTTGGTGTAAGTGTTTCCATTCACCGTGTTTCTTTAACTCCTAAACTCTAAATATTTCAACCACATGAATGCAGTAAAGATGCTCATGAGGTGCATTATGGGTATTGTAGGATCCAGACCTCTGTTGCTTCAATTGTGACCATTTCTTGTGTGTGTGTGTGTGTGTGTGTCCCAACTTTATGGAGATGCATGAAGCTTTTCAGCATCGACTCAGACATTTGTGTCAACATAATAATAATAATAATCTTTATTTGTATAGCACCTTTCATACAAGAATTGCAGCACAAAGTGCTTCACAGCAAAAACATAACAATTAGTACAAGGACAGAATAAGAGCATTTACAGAACAATAATCACAGTGTTGATGTACATGAGTCTGAAGTAGCATTAAAAATAGTATGAAATAGCAGAATTAAAATAGTATAAAATAGCAGATTAATATATTATAAACTAGCATAATTAAAATAGTATAAAATAGCAGAATTAAAATAGTATAAAATAGCAGAATTAAAATAGTATAAAATAGCAGATTAATATATTATAAAATAGCAGAATTAATATAATATAAAATAGCAGAATTAATATAATATAAAATAGCAGAATTAATATAATATAAACTAGCAGAATTAAAATAGTATAAAATAGCAGAATTAATATATTATAAAATAGCAGAATTAATATATTATAAAATAGCAGAATTAATATATTATAAAATAGCAGAATTAAAATAGTATAAAATAGCAGAATTAATATATTATAAAATAGCAGAATTAAAATAACATTGGAAAGTAAAGAGATATAAAATATCACTATTAAAAGGCTAAAGTAAAGAGATATAAAATATCACTATTAAAAGGCTAAAGTAAAGAGATATAAAATATCACTATTAAAAGGCTAAAGTAAAGAGATATAAAATATCACTATTAAAAGGCTAAAGTAAAGAGATATGTCTTCAGTTTACTGTTGAAGATATTGAGCGAGCTTGCCTCCCTAATGTCTGCAGGTAAAGTGTTCCATAGTTTTGGTGCATAATTGCAAAAGGTTGCATCCCTGATTTTCTTTTGGATGTTTCTGGGAACATTTGATAAACCAGTAGTGGATGATCGTAATGTTCTTGGGGGCACATAGTTGATTAGAGAGTTGGCAGTGTAACGTGGTGCGGTTCCGTTTAGAGCTTTGTATACAAGGAGGAGGACCTTAAAGTCTAAAAGTTAAAAACAGTTTGTGACTAAGATTCAACAAGCCAACACTAATGGCCACCACATCTGCATCATCAAGCACATCTGGGAAGTCTTTCCCAGTCGATGTTCATACTCTGCTGGTTGCCTGAAAGATGGGAAATCAGTCAATACATCTTTGGGAGTCAGTTTGCAGTAATTAATATCAATATAAGACTTAATGTGATTAAACCTTGTTCTGTTCTTTATTAGTAATGTTTACTGGATCTTCTGTGCGTCTGTCCTGCTCAGGAGGACGAGATGGCGCTGTGCATGGAGCCGGAGTTTGCCTCGTTGACTCCGCCCAGGCATCAAGGGGATGCCTCCGGTGGCAGTAGTCCGGGGCAACCGCCGGCAGAGCCAATCACAGAGCGGAAGTCCTCGGATGTCACCTCCAGCCTCGTTCAGACGCTGGAGAAGGAGGAGGAGGAGGGGCACGGCCCGGCCGCTTCCCTGGCAACCAACTGAGCACCTGGCCATGAAAAGACTCCTTATTACAAACTGACCGGGGAGTCGGTGAGGGATGAGTAATAATACAATATATATATATTAATCGGTTCCTTTTCAGGTATCAAACACACAACTCTTTTGGTTGCGAGATGAATTCTTCAAAAACGGGTGAGAAACAGATTTCGGAGGTGGACTCACAATGAGACAAGAGCTGACGCAACAAAGGACACCTATTTCTTCGTAAGCCTTACATCCCAAAGGTCATTGAGCAGGAGCGGAACTGAAGGAGGAGGAAGAGGAGCGACTGAGCGAGACATTTCCACCAGGAAAATGAAACCATGTTGAGAGGAAGAGGAGGGGAAATAAAACGTGCATGCTTTTTATGAAGACAAGCAACTCGACCCTGTCATCGTCTGATAATAACAATGAAAATCTATCATAATAGGACATTATAATAAGAATAATTTTGTAATAAAGCAAAACAAAAAGGAAGAACTAATCTATGTATAAGTGTATGATAAGATATAACCGTTTTCCTCTGGGAGAACTACTCTGTTTACAGCTGTTACTCGACATATTAGTGTTTAATCCAATTCATTTCTCTGTTGCATCGAACACGCGCAGTATACTTTATAAAAGGCGATCCAAACAGTGTCACGTGTTAGTAAAAGTAGGCTCAGAACATGTCAGCGTTTCAGTGAAATGCAGATTAACCCTCTTAAAATACATTTAGTGGCACCAAGATGCCCGAGGCACAACCAGGGACCCGTCCTGCTGACTGCACACACGAACCTGCACAGATAAGGATTGTACTGTAAGATAGAGTGCTTCCTGCTGTCTCTCTGTATGCATGTTCCTTCAGAGCACTATGGAGTACCTGTACTATACGCCACTGTATAGACTTTGCACTGAACCATAGTATCCCAGGTGGTCGCGGTGGGTCTGCGGTGAGAAATAAAAAGACAGAGCTGCATAATCTCTTTTGCACTGATGCAATCCAACAGATCAGAGGTTGCCTTTGGACTGTTGACGGCACCCAGTTCCCACTCTGACGACCAAAACCGAGCCACTTAACAACACGAACCCTCAGCTGCTTTTCTTTTTCCCCGTTTCCCTCCATAGACGTAGTCGCGATAAAGCGAGGATGATAACCACTATTTGAATGTACTGGAAGACAGATGGCAGTACACGAGCGCATGGGCCCACATGGGAGAGACTTTCTAAAGAAAAGATAAACAAATCTTTTAAACGTGTGGGAGGAACACACACACACACACACACACACACACACACACACAAATATCTAAATTGTAACCAGCAATTGGCAGACACACACCGGCCTCCCAACAGCCCGGTGTCAGCTCTGTCGTATAGATGTACATATTCTGAGTATATGATAAAATGGCCTCTTACTTACAGTCACTGTTCTAGCACAGTATCATTTCTTTATTTTTTTACACGCTCAGTCCCACTTTATTTTGGGATCGCTCTCAAGCTTACGGTTTAGGCCTGAATTTAGTTTTTCTAACCCGCTTATACAAAGAGAAATGAAACGGAGGTTGTTGTTGTTGGAAGAAAAAAATAAAAGCAATCGCTCAAACTGGACAACAGTGAGCAGGTCCGAGGCTCAATCAGCCAATCAGGGAAGAGAACAGAAGACGAGTGAACACGAGAGCCGAGCAGATCGGCGTCTTCCTGTGATCAGCTGCCTGGAGTGCGAGAGTGAGTCTGATGTTTGAGGAAGCTTCTTTTCATTTGGGTATGTTTTTGCTTTGGTCCGCCTGAAGAGGAAGAGTTCTGCAGCGAGGAGTCAAACAGACTTCCTGTGCACGACTCACTTCATGAACTTTACACCGTGTTCACCTTTTGTCTCTGTTGGGGGGCTCCTTCTCCTCTCACGTTGATGATTGTGTGAGAAACTTTGAAGATAAACAACAACAACAAAAGCGGTTTATTGACTTGAATGAATTTATGTATTAATTGCTTCTGTATGCAACGTTGGGGACAATGTTTATTTTTCTACTGACTTGATGAAATCCCTTCCAGTAAAAGTTAGAATAGTTGTCACGGTGGTAAAGCCATCTTGTTTCCGTTTGGTTTTGAGCACTTTACACGAGAACAACACTCGTTCGGAGATTAGAGATGGATAGTTTGGCAGCTCTCAATTATAACAAATCTATCATCGTTTGATTTCACTACAAGAATCTCCGTTTGGTGACGCGTGAAATCAAGAGGGCTCAAAACTGCAAACAGAATGTCTTTACACAGTGGCACACATTCATTTATTTATTGAACAATTACTTGGCTGGGAGGAAAAATGTGACAGCTTGTACAGAGTCTTTCGTGTAAGTACCAACTGTTCTGGGAGCGGCGTCTCTTTCGAGTCAGATTTAAAGACTTGAGCTTTATATTTGCTCAAAGAAAGACACTACTCTGTAAGGACTCGGGAGGACTTGAGGGAAAGAAACTGCTTCAATTTGGGTTATTTTATCGCTTTTCTTTTGTTCATCAAAATCTAAATGAATGAATAAAGTAATAACAAGAAGCCAAATATATTTCTGTTTACTGATCACAGCTTTGTTAACTGACCGGTTTGCAGTTGAGTTCCTCTTTTTGTATAATTCTACTGCCATCTTCCAAGAGTTACAGTAACTTGTCTGCAGGCATGACGCTCAGAATCTGCTTCTGGTCCGCTGCCTTTCTCCTCCTCTGTCTTTCTATCTCTCTGTATCTGTTCTGTATATCTGTGTCTGTCTGTATGTCTGTCCGTCGGTGTACAGTAAGTTGTCTTGTTGGAAGAATCACTGCCTGAAAAAATAAAAAAGAAGTTTTCACATCAACCAAAGGGGATTTGAAGGCAATCGGACATGTGACGTAACATTCATTTGGAAATGTGTGGCAAAACAAAGTAACCGCTGTAAAAAAAAAGAAGAAAATGCTGTAAAAATTGGATTGCTTGTGTAAAAGTCTGTATAAAATTGGATTATTTGTTTGAACTGAGGCAGTGTAACACCAGTGTACACTCACACCTATGCATGCTCGTTGGACGGTTGTGTCACAGGATGGTTCTTCCACGTGGTTCCCCTCTCTCTCTCTCTCTCTCTCTCTCTCCTCTTCTGTCACAACTCTGTTTCTCTTCCTTTTTCCTGCACGACAGAACCTCCTACACCCCCTCCAGAGCCTTTACCTGTCTCCTCTTCTTTTCCTCTGGTGGAGAAAGAGCAAATAAACAAACCGACAAATGGCATTTTGTGTGGATATCTTTACCAGAGTGTGAATAATTAGATTCTCACACGTTCACCTCTTTCTCTCTAGAGCCCCAACACATGTGATGCTTCTTTTTTTAACCCACATTTGGTGGCAGATGGTGTTTCTGGTCAGCTCGTCGGTGCTCGTCACACAAAACGGCAATCAGCAGCGTAATCCTGCTCCGAACACACCCTCTCCCGTCCTTATCAGGGATTTAATGCCAGGAGATATTAACCACAACATGCACGCCTCCTCAGTGAGCAATAGCTGCTTATGTGTTCAAGCAGAGACTGAATCACACTGTTGACCTTGACAGCACAAATATGTTTTCTATGCTCAGAGAAATTCTCTTTTCAAGCCTGTTTCGCTTGTGAGTTTTCCACCCGCGCTGTCGGTGCGTCGGTCCTCCGCTGAAATATCTCAACATGTATTGAATGGATTGCCGTGACCTTTGGTGCACACGTCCACTGACCCCTTCAGGATGAATTGTAACACGTTTGGTGTTCTTCTGACTTTTAATATAGAGACACCATAAGGTTAAAAATGTTGTTGTTTGCGACTAAGAGGGCGTTCTGACTTAAAACAGCTGAAATACTAACAGATGAGTGAATTTGAAGGCTTATAAGATGCTAATCTTTTTATCTAAATGACTGCTAGCTAAACAGGAGAAATACAGCGTTCATGTTACAAAGTCATCTACCAGGGATGGGTGCTTGCAAGTACTTGATTGGCCACTTTAATGCTTTGGTGGATTTTTACCTTTGGGTCGGTCTGCACGCAGCTACTTGCAGAACTCACATTCCCATCAGCCTCAGCTGTTGTGCTACTGTAATCAGCACGTGTTAGCATGTTAGCATGCTGACATGTTAAAGTAGAGGTGAACCTGCTAAACGTCATCGTGTTGCATGCCGACTTCAAATTACTGTAGTTTTTTCTTCTAATCATCATTTTTATTGTGGTAGAATATTCAAATAAGCTAGTAAACAATTTTAATATTTATTATCTTTAAAAATTACAGACTGGTAATAATGATTTGAGTATTTACCGTACAGCAAATATCTGATAAATCTAAGTTATAATTTAAAATGAACCTCAATCAGTAAACTTTAAAATGCATGATCTCTTTGACATCTCGTCAAATGAATTAAGTCTTCATGTTATTTCATTATAATACAATACATTGCTGTCAGTTAATCTTCTGATCAAATATACTTAATGAAATTAACAGACATGTTGATATATGATGAGCTACATTCAACATTCCCAAGATATGGATGTACATTGAATATTTGTCCATCTGCAGTTCAAAACACAGGAAGGCACCTGAGATTCTGAGAGTGAAAAAGTGAGACTGAGTAGAAAAAAGAATCCTGCACTATAAGTTCCAGGAGCTTCGTGTGCTTGTCCTGCTCGCTGAGAGCTGAATGTGTGTGTGGGCTGCAGGTGAGCCCGACTCCTCCACCCAGAGAGCAGGAAGTAAAAAGTATTTTCTTTGAAAGCCAGTCTATATGGGCTCATCCGACTCCTCGCTCTCCCTGTCCTCCTGCAGGGAGGAGAGGGTGAGGACAGGGCTGGAGGGTGACACAGGGGAGGCAGGAGGGGAGGAGGTCGAAGGTGACGCCGGCTCCTGTGAAGCACCGTCAGCTCCTCCGGTGCTCCCGTCGCTGCCGGGGGAGGAGGGAGCAGCGTCACACCCGGGAGCTCCCCTGGAAGACGACGCCGTCCCTCGGAAATCCTCCTTGGACTCCTTCCTCACCAGCTCCCCGTCCCTCCTGCTCCCCTCCCCCCACAACTCTCTGTCCCGAGTGGGGGAGGAAGGGGAGGACGAGGGATGCTTCTTGGCTTTCCTGCTGGCGTCTCTGAAGCTGGCCAGAGGGGGACGAAGCCTCACCCCGCTGCGCGTTGAGCCCTCTATAGCTTTCTGTAACTGTTAGAAGAGAGAAGAAACGTGTTGAATGCAGGAACACGTGCGCCCAGGGCGGCGAGATGAGTTGAGGGGGGGGAGGGGTTAATCTAATAACTGCATGAATCAAAGCGTAACACATGATGCACCCTGCGACAGAAACAACATGAGATCATCACAGCTCGCTGTCATGCCGCATCACAGCATCACAGCATCACAGCAGGAGAGGTGACGAAAACATGCAGATAAAGAAAAACAAGAAGTGACTTTACCTCTTTCAGAGCCACGACACCCACCAGCTTTCCAATACTGGTGACATAAGCATGACTGAGGCCCAGCAGGGAGAACAGAGTGTGGGTCTGTGTAACGAGAGACAGGAGGACATGATGCAGTCAGTGTTCCATGTATTGTAGTGTGACAGTGTTCTGCCTGCATGGCTGCACTGTTCCTCGTAAACAATGTGTCCCGCAAAGACGGAATATATGGAGAAATATACAATGAGTCACAGCGAGCAATTCAAGAGTCAGGATTCAAAGCTTTGTGGTCGAATGGACAGAAAACAGCACTTCCACACAGCATTGCACTTCCATAAGTACGGGGACTTTATACAGGTTCCAAAACCACTAGATCCATTTCCCTTTTCTTTATGTGTTATTTCTAAACCCTGAAAGCTTCCTCTGGAGCCACAGAAGACTTTATTTAACCCTTGAACTGTAGAAAAAAGAAGAAAGTTATAGCAGAATAATACAAACAGAACAAAGAAGTAATCAGACAAGAATAAAAATATGTTTTTAAATCCGCTGCTTTGAAATATGGAAGGGTCATGGCCCACGACTTCTAGTTGCATAATCAGTGTATTTAAATGATCTTTGCACGTGACGTCACGTCAGCCAGGTGACTTTACCTTGTGCAGAGAAGTCCTCTCCACCAGCTGAAACGGGGAGGGGTCGATACGTATCTGCTCCATGTCGATTGGTTTATCCAGCTCTTCCTCTTCCCACGCTTTAATCTGCATCAGCCAATCACAAGGTAGAGAGAAGGACTCAGAACATACAGAGTTTATAATTATTGGTGTCATTGTTGGCTGCGTGGAAGCTGATAAGGTTCAGTACCTCCTCTGGGGACATGGTGTCCATCAGCGTCGGATGCATGGTCTCCTGAGGAAAGAGCAAAAGACACCGTGTTTATTTACCTTCATGTATGCATCGTATCAGAACCTTCATGTATGAATTGTGTCAGAACCTTCATGTATGCATCGTGTCAGAACCTTCATGTATGCATCGTGTCAGAACCTTCATGTATGCATCGTGTCAGCTCTTTCATGTATGCATCGTGTCAGAACCTTCATGTATGCATCATGTCAGAACCTTCATGTATGCATCGTGTCAGCTCTTTCATGTATGCATCGTGTCAGAACCTTCATGTATACATCATGTCAGAACCTTCATGTATACATCATGTCAGAACCTTCATGTATGCATCGTGTCAGCTCTTTCATGTATGCATCGTGTCAGAACCTTCATGTATGCATCATGTCAGAACCTTCATGTATGCATCGTGTCAGCTCTTTCATGTATGCATCGTGTCAGAACCTTCATGTATGCATCATGTCAGAACCTTCATGTATGCATCGTGTCAGCTCTTTCATGTATGCATCGTGTCAGAACCTTCATGTATACATCATGTCAGAACCTTCATGTATGCATCGTGTCGTGCTCCTGCCGTCAGATTAGCGATGTTGCCTCGAGATGCCATGTTGGACTGATGGCCCCTTCTGAGCTGCCGCTGCCAACTCGACAGCAGAAATGCTCCTTCAAGCTTTAGGGGTCAAAAATGATGAGCATGTGAGGTTGATGTTACCTGAGTTTCAGTCTGGCCCGACAAAGACGTGGAGGAGAAGAGTCTCTCAAGGGCCCTCCTGACAGATGGCAGCTTGCTCTTGTCTGAGGAAATGGCAAAATTTAATTCAACTTTATATATATATATATAAAATCACATTTCATACATACATGCAGCCCTTCAGTGCTTCACATGGTAAGATTTAAAAAGAAATAATAACACATTCCTGCGTCTCTCATGAGAGTCAGCGTTGCATATTCATAAATATACATCTGCGTGTGTTTGTGTGGGTGCTAAGTTTGTTTTTGTGTGTGTTTATGAGCGTGTGAAATTAATGTTCATGTGTGTGTTTTGTGTGAGCCAGTGTGTGTGTGTGTGTGTGTGTGTGTTTTGTGTGTGTGAGGCCTTACAACAATATAGTCCTGTCCCGTAGCACAAGGTTAATGATAAAATCTGACCCGCTCACTGACAGATAGATCAGGAGATTACCCCTCCCCCCCACACACACAAACTCTCCCTCCAACACACGCACACACGCACACACACACTCCACAAGCGCATGTCTCCATATGCAAACACTAATTAAGCAGCACAATAACATTTCCACGGCTCGTCCAAACACTGTTCAAGCTGTCATGTTCTAATTACGGCGTGTCGGCGAGGCCCAACGAGAAAAACAACCCAACGGTAAAACGTGTTACGACTGCGGAGGTCCTTCTGCCTCTAAAGATTTACCTGCAATCAATTATTTCACAACATGAAATGTCAAAATAAGAGCTGCATAATGTACGTTATTTATCGTCTAACAACGTCAACTTACGTGATAAACGCGGCGTGAAAGACGGCGATGCTACTCGCTGGGATCATCTGACTCACAGGAGAAAACTTTATTATTCTGTTCAAGAAAATAAAATTATTTACGTTGTTTTCTTTATTTATCGCAAGTAATATCGTAATCACGATAAATATGAAATAAAGTCCTTTAACGTTCAGCTTTCATTGTTATTACACGTTACAGGATGTGGTTTCGTAAATTATTAAATTAAATTGAACAAAGTTCAAACGTTTGATGAGAAAAACTTTAAGTCCAAAGTATTATGAACATCATGCCGCCCCCTTCTTCCTCCTCTGATGTAACGCACGATGAATCAGTCGCCGTACAAACGTTCCAACAGAATCACAAAACTAATCTTACCAGAAATTGATCGATATTGAGAACAGTTTCACACGTGTTGATCCGCTCCCTCATCTCTCCGGACGTCCTGCTGCTGCTGCTGCTGCTGCGTCTGTAATATACTCTACTTACATCTGCCCTTACCTGTGGCAGCGTGACGGACGCAGACTACCTGCCTTCATACAGTAAGGAGCGCACACACACACACACACACACACACACACACACACACACACACACACACACACACACACTAAATTGTCATCAGCTCTTAATACGGAGGGTTAGATTCTCCGTCGGGCGGTCGATCCAGCAGATTCCTGCAGCCCGATCATAACTGATACCGGGCCGGACACGATCTTAAGGTGTGAGCATAATACCTGCTGACGGAGTGGAGACCGTCAGCATTTTAACAACGTGTGGGACGGGGTGGACGACACTGTACGGCCTTCAACGTGCTCAACTGAAGTCAAACGTGTTGCTGGCAGTGAAGCTCAACCCGGCTTATTAAAGAGCTCAAGATGTACAATATATTTCACTGTGAAAGATGACAGCACATCGTTTGTCACTTGTATTCTTGTGTTTCTTGAGGTCACAGTGACCTTGACCTTTAAAACACCAGAAGAGCCGCTCGTCCTCGAGTCCAATCTGTACGTTTGTGCCACATGAAAAACGTTTATGAGCAAATATAAAGCGTGATACTGATTTATTTAGGATAGGCCGGTGTCAGCAGTAACATCGTCCTGCTGTTAGAGAAATATTCTTCACCTTTATTTAGATCTAAAATGGGTCACACACACACACACACACACACACACACACACACACACACACACAACACACACACTCTCTCTCTTAGTTCTGGCTCTTTGGGGACCAGAGTGCTGCCGGCTTCCTGTCTGCATTTATCTGGTGAGTTCAGGGACTTCAGTCGACCGTTTGTTATATTTATAACATGGGATACTTTATCACCTGCAGCCACGGCCGGCCCTGAATGTGTGCGCCGCTGCTGTCGGCTTGAAAAAAGTTTTATTTCAACAACAAGTCAAATTATAAGTCATTACAGAGATATCATGAAACACAATTACGTCGTCTCGCTTGGGAACAACCAGCTCAAACGAACTCAACCCGAGAATC
This sequence comes from Cottoperca gobio, assembly GCF_900634415.1. Classification (NCBI taxonomy): domain Eukaryota; kingdom Metazoa; phylum Chordata; class Actinopteri; order Perciformes; family Bovichtidae; genus Cottoperca; species Cottoperca gobio. The sequence goes on along the minus strand of NC_041370.1, from coordinate 2,662,862 downwards.
TGTTTTTACATCAATGAGATTATTATAACAAACGGGATGAAATGAAACGTATGTTCTCATCTGATGACTGTGTGCATGTGGTCAGTGGAAACATGGGGGGGGGGGGGGGCCTCAGTGCTTTTTATTTAAAATATGCTTTATAATCTGGTTATTTCATTTATATTATTAATTAAATTACTATAAATCATGTTGTATCGAGATAGAAGATTGTGGCCTCATCCTGCGCAGCATGTTTTCCTGATGCATGATGGGATACACATCAACACTAAACTTAACGCCTTCCTTCCTACAATTTAACACTTTTTTAGACCTTGAATATGAAAAGCTAAATGCGAAACATTTAAAGATGAGACGTTATTAATCTGAGCTTCTCCTGCGATGACATGACAACATGTCTGCCGTGTCACCTCCATTATTATCAGTTTCTAATTCATACTTTATTATTTGCCCCGACAAGACTTTCCTGTACCTTCCTTCCCGCCTCACCTACGATTGAACTCTCGTGTGCAGCCTTTCACCTTTCTCCCTCGCTCCCCCCCCCCCCCCCCCCGCCCCCTGAAACTTTCCCTCTCACCACCCCTCGTCCCCACCCGTCCAACCCCCGCCCCTGAGGTGAAACCTTACTCGTGGATAAATTTAGCCACAGTGTGACCCAATGTTCACCGACACACTTCTCTCACGCTGTTTGTCTCTCGCTCTACTCATCTCTCCCAGGAGACCTGCTGTACAGACAGATGGAGGGCTTCGACCTTTACACACAAACAATGACACCTTATGGACAACGTTTCGCAACATTAACGTTGCGTTTTATCCTGTAACGCCGAATACTTCATCAGCTACATTACAGCCACCTCTGTACTTAATACAGACTCATCAAGCGACCGCGGTATCAGATGAAGTTTAATGGCTTAATCGTCTACATCCTGGTCATTCCAGTCTGCCACACATTTGCCAGGTGTGGCAGACTGCGCTCCATGCTGGAGTGTGTGTGTGTGTGTGTGTGTGTGTGTGGCACAAGTCAACAGAAGGGGCTTCCTCTTCGTTAAGGTCAGGGGTCAACAACAGCTGTGTGACTTGGAAGTAATTAAGACAACTTTACAAACCAAGCGAGCGAATCATTTGGTGCTTCGCAGATCAAAAGACGTCCAAGTTTCCATTTCCAGGAAGTTTCCTGGAAAGAACTGTTCAGTTAGGTACGAATTACGGGAGGACGTGTTGAGTCAACGCTAGAAGGTCGAGTAAACTCCACGACCGACATGTTGCTCCTCGTGTGAGGTTAGACCTTTCATGTGTTCTGACTTCAAGTTAACTGACTGCAATCATTAACAGTGTCGCCTGCTTTGCAGTCCGTGCACAGCAGGTCAGCTGACACCAACAACGCAAACAAAAGGTTTCCAATAATAAACTAATCATCATTTGGATTTAAATACATTTCTTTACTTAGAATTCTTATTTCATTTCTTAATTTCCAAAACCACAGGTGACTGTGCAGCCCTGTTTAACCCCCTGTCGTCCAGTTTTACCCTCAACGCATTCTGAGAACACGAATCTCACAGACGTCCGTTGCAACGTCGAAGCCTCCGTGTGCATCTGTGGAGATTTCTCCAGCTAACGCATCAACCTGAAGATAACCTCAGCCACATCCTCCTGCGGATCAATAACAAACGGTATTAGGAGGATCCATTAACAGCTCTACACACACTCTCTCGTTTCCTCTTGTCCCACACGCAGCTTTCACACCTGAGACGTGAGACTTCTCAGTTCAACATTAAGCCGTGTGTGATTAATTGAGACTTCTTATTTATATCTGACCTGTGGGCCCACGAGCGGCTCCAAGAGGGAATTAAGAGCTTTGTTTTGGGCAACCGTCCATCGTCTCAGAGACGAGGAAGGGAAAGAGACAACAGTGACGCTTGCTCCTCCTCCGACACATGTATAAACACCTCAGCTGCTGCGACCCCCGTTTGCTCATGTGTCCGTCATTCTCTCGTCTTATAAGTCACAGAAAATGCCCTGAACGCGTCATCGCAATGCTTCAAATCAAAAATGCTGGAAGAAAACAATCTGATGTCATTTATGTCCAGAGAGCAGGTGCGAGTCAACGGCAGACATGATGCTTGTGAGAGGAACGACCATCGTCCTGGATGAGCATTTAAACAGATGTGACATGACTTCATTTCAACGCGAACATCTAACCTGTCTGCTCAGGTTTCCTGTATATCGGTATTTATATCCACCAACACATGAAAAACAGCAATGACTGTACAAGGCTGCAGCTCGAGGAGGCGTGCAGGTCGACGGGGTCACCGAGAACAAACGTACACGAGGATATAATCTGGGTATTGCACAGAAACAAATAGCAAGAGATTTAATTTTTGCAGGGATGACTCCATTTATCGCCTTCACTCAGTGTTTGGGCGATGTGACGCCAGCGGAGACCGTTAATGTGTTTCAGGGGTGTACAGATAAACTTGACATTAAAGTTGCAGAAATCTTGTTTGAAAAGTAAAGAGAAGGGAGGAGGAAGATAGTTGAGACGAGGAGCATTAGGAGAAGTTTACACAATGTAGTAGAGAAGCATGAACACAGAGCTCTGCTGCTGCACGACAGCGAGGACGCAGCATGCAGACGAAGACAAACGACCAGGATGTAGTGTGGAAGAAAAGTACTGGAAAGGTAGAAGGTGAAATCATTAGGGAAAGAGAGCGGATCAGTGAAGGATGGTTGGAAAAGTGACAGGTGGGTAGATGGAGAGATGAGGGGGAAGCAGGTGGGGGGGCAGGAAAAGACATTTTAAAAGACAGCAGACAGACCGGCAGGAAAAGGAAGATTTGGTAAAGACCTACCAGAGTCTGTTGGTATCTCAGAGCCTTCCCTTGCGACGCATCTGCAGCCATTGACACGCTGTCACTGATCCAAAAATAACCTCGCTGGACACCCCAGCATTTCCAATGACACACTCGCTCTTATATATATATATCTTTAAACACAAACACACACACACACTTTACACCAGGTCAAGGAAACACACAAACATCTTCTAAAGTGTCTCACTCTCCTATAAACTCATTCTCAAACACACTCGATACGTAGAGAAAGGTGGCGTCCTTCCCGTAGGCGCACTTCTCCAGATGATCCAGAGGCTGCGAGCCATCCAGCTCCACTGCAGAGCTGACACACACACACACACACACACACACACACACACACACACACACGGACACACGGACAGAAACCAGAGAGGCGGACACAGCAGAGCAAAGCCATCTGATGAGGCAGTGAAGGACGGAGCGCTGTCCTTTATTAGAACTGCAGACACCTAATAACACACACACACACACACACACACGCGCACACACAACTTGTTGCCCTTAGCAGCACCCTCCCTACCAGACGGCCCTTAGGTGTGTGTGTGTGTGTGTTTGGATGGACTGCACTTGTTTGGACGGGGTTGGTGGGGGTTGGAAGGGCACCCCCCCATAGGGCTGCCCCTGCAACGTGAGCAGGAAGGTGCACACGACACCCGTGTGACAGCTCACGACTAATCAGCCAATGATGCAAGGCAATCCCCATAACACTCACATGCTATAGCTGTCCTCCTTGGGGGGGGGGGGGGAAATCACCCCTAATGCGCCCTCCCACAGTAAAACACACACCCCAAAATGCTTGCTGGACCCAATGCAGAGCTCGGTAAAGTGATCTCTGTATTGCTTAACCTCTCCACATGTCAGATATCTACAGCTCATACAGGAAGGAGCTCCGAGCACATGTGAAACTCTTGAAGTGGATTTAATGGACAGATCCTCCACAAAGAAGCACCAGAGATGTGCATTCAGCGTGAATAAACATAACGTTAGTCAATCAGGGCTGCAGCTATCGATTCATTTAGTAATCACGTATCAAGCTATCAGACTGATCGACCAACGACATCTTAGTCACTTCATCAGTCGACTTCCTGAGGCGGCTCCACGCGCGTGCTGCACAGCAGTCGCTAAAAGCTGAAAAGTCAAAGGCCATCAAGGGAAAAGTGCCACTGCTCAGCACCCCGGAGAAGAGACGACTTCCCACTCAGACAAGTTAATCTAAACTCTCTGGTTCCTCCTCTCAGGCGGCCATTATGACAACCACAAAGGCACAGACACGCACAGATCCCCCTTAACCCCGCCCTGCTTTGTGGTCCACACGCCAGCGCATAACAGCCTAATCTCACAGCTACACCGGAGGCCAGAGAGAAATGTGTTACTTTGACCGTCGGTGTGTGTGTGTGTGTGTGTGTGTGTGTGTCAAGAGAGAATGACTGTGGACAGCTGGCTGGGCCTCTATCTGATACACTCAGAACATTATCACTGGGCGGAGGGCAGTATGAGAGATACATGCGTCCCAGTCACAGCACTGAGACCTGAGCGCAGCGGAATAGTGAGGAGCCAGTTATACTATACCTGAGAGCAGAGGACAGGCTGTAGGCTGGGAACAACACACACAAACACAGCAACAAGGAGGCTCAAGTAAAGTGGAGCATGCACGGGAGAGTACGCTCAAACGGTGCAGGATTCACCGTTTGACGCAGTCGTAATCACGGGCAGCTGGAAGAAACAACAACAGTTTGTTTTTGTTTAAAAATCATTGGCCTGTTTATTGTATTGAACATTTGGCAGTCGTTGGTGTTGACAGAAACACAACCTCTCCGGGCCCCTTCAGCCTTCAGAACGTCTCGCGCTGCAGGAGACATTAGGGTGAGCTGAAGCTCCTCACACAGCTTTACAGATGGTTAACAATCAATACTGTTTACGTCACTACAACACTGTTGGAACAAAAACACACTTCGTCTAATCAGGGCTTTTCTGGGAAACATCGATGCTCACTGAGCTGCAGGAATGGATTTCTGTTTTTTGGGGAGTGGGGGGGTACAATATACTATGAAAGCTCCACGGTCATAAATCCTCCTCACAGGCTGCTGTAGAAAACTGCATATTGTTTATGGAAGACATACATCCTTACTGTATCACATACAGTACAATACAACTCAATGTGCAGCCCCCACAGAAGGAACAACACTATTTACAAGTCAGTTAGCGTAAAGGTCAGAGTTCACACTGCTGGTAGCACCACCACCCTGACGGGGACTGATCTGCAGTAACACAGCTGATGGGTCGTGCAGAAAGTGGGTGCCCTTTATGGAATATATAATTAAAAACTTTCCTGATTGAACATCTAGAAACAAAAAGAATAAATGAGGAACATAACGTCTTGTTTTGAAGCTGCCCTGTAGGTTTCTTCCTCTTCATGAGGAAAACTTTAAGGTTTAAAATCTGCTGCAGTTTACAGTTTAATCATCACGGTCGCCTCTTATACCTGAAATAAAAGCTGTCTGTCATTTTTAACTGCTAATATGAAAAACATTGAGGAAAGAGAGACGATGAAATGCGTTCGTCTCAGCTGTGCTGCCCCCTCCCTGCCTGACGCTGTACTGAAAACAAGTGGTCACAATGTGGAACAAACATTATATACAGATGGAGCGAATGGGCTTAAAAATCCGTATAAAAACATTTTCATACAAAATAAAGCAACAAAAATAGATCTGTGTAGAAAATACATTTTAAAAAGAGTGAAACCTTAAAGTAGCTGTGCAGTAAGAAAACTAAATAGATTCTGTCTTTGACTAGAAAGGGTTATTAACTAAACCCTCTAACTGGCGTAGACGCAGACACACAGACACAGGAGTTAGTTGTGCAGCAACACGTCGTCCATTTCCGAGTACATGTAGATTAACATAAGCTGGCTCCTTCCTCCTCTCCAAGATGTGTGTGTGTTTATGCACGTGTGTGTTTGTGTCTTACACAGAACACATGAATGAATGTTTGGAGGTGAAGCTGCAACGGAGGAATGTGTGAGTGTGCGGCAGCAATTGGAGCGGAATGAACTGTTGAGGCTTCAATGCAAGGAACGTGTGTGTGTGTGTGTGTGTGTGTGTGTGTGTGTGTGTGTGTGTGTGTGTGTGTGTGTGTGTGTGTGTGTGTTAATCTGTGTATGTGCATATTTGCATGTCAATACTGGGGCTGGTACTTGGGGAAAAGGTAGAGGTCTTTGCATAATGAGCTGGTGAACTCTGACATCTCTTTGCAGCGATGGTGGGCGGTGCCAGGAGCGTAACCCTCGCGCTCCTTGATGCGCCCGTTGACCTGCAGACGGACGGGAGAAAAACAAGACGTGAGGATTACAGTAATGTCCTAAAGACGATCACCAAGCAACAAAGCATGTTGTGTTTTTTAGACTGCATAACATCCAGACAATAAACAAATAAAAGTGACAGGAGGGGGGGGAGGAGCCTCAGGCTGGGCCGAGGCAATATGTCGATATCGGGATGTGAGACTAGATATCGTTAAACATTAAGTGTCGTCTTTCCCTGGTTTTAAAGGCTGTAAAGTGATGTCATTTACATATTTATATACACAGACACACACACACACACATATATATAATACATATATATTTATATATAATACATATATATTTATATATAATACATATACATATATATATATATATATATATATACACACACATTATATGTATACACACACACACACACACACACACACACACACACACACACACACAAACAATAATAAAATAAAAGTCTAAGCTAATATTAACATAATTTAGAATTGTTTTTTAAATGACAAGAAGCTCACAAAATAAGCATAAAAACTAATAAAAAAACTAAATAATACATTATTACATACATTACACAATAATACATGAAAAACACTACAGGGAAAAATGAGAAAAAAATGCACCTCATGAATTAAATGACCATTTCCTTTTTAAAAGTACAACGAGCTCTTGATATTGTACACTGTGAATGCTAATAGTGGGTACAGGACACTTATGTTCACCTGCACCATGATGTCTGCAAGGTGTGTGTCTTTGGCGTGGAGGCGCAGTGTTCTGTTAAGTTCCTGGATAAACCAGGATCCTCTCTTGGTGTTGCGCATGGCTGCTGTGCCTGGAGGATGAAGAGATCAAACAATAAACGCTTAATACATCGAGACGAGATGCAGGGACGCAGAGCTAACGGGGCGTCTGGTATTTACACGACTGGAAACAGAAACTACGAGACAGAAAACAATCGAAACAACATCCAAAACTTGGATATCTGTCGTGGACAAGTGGTCGAAGCTCACGCAGACCAACATGGATGAAGCTCAAGGGATAATTTATCAACAAATACAATTCTAACACGTCACCTTTGTTCTTAAAAGAACGATTTAGCATTGCACTCCTTCACCAGACTCATAAAATAGATTTATTTTTAAAAGTATCGATGCAGCAGAGCCAGATATTCTTCTTCCTTGTGTCATATTAAAGGTTGTTGCCTCATGTGACATCAACATGATCATGTGAGGCAATTTAAAAAGCACCAATATCCTGCAATATAGGCTTTGTTGCAGTTCCTGTGCAGACTGCACGCACCACCAGGAGACAAGGCTGCTCCTGAAATCTCAACCGACCAAAGTGTTCTCCAGACTTACAAGTCCTCTGACCTTTGAGAGATGCAAAGCCACAGATCATGTCGGACCTCTGGGGCAGTTTAATCCGGGGCCTCCCCATGTCCTCTCTCTGTCTGGAGTTTGCGTCCCCCTGTCCTTCCCTCCCAGCGTCCCGCTGTTCACAGCTCGGGGAGCAGGTCCTCGGGGGCCCGTCGATCTGCTCCACTCCACAGTCCATCTCCTCTGGAGGACAAGAAAGTTTCAATTTAGCTCACACGTGTCAGTTTATATTTGACATTTCTTGCCACAATAAGTTTTGGTGTTTTGACTTTGACTCGTCTCCGTCGTGCCTACTGCAGTGTTTGGTGTTTGGTCTCAGTCTGGACACCCCCACATCAGGGCTCTTGACTACAGCTCTGTCTAAAACATAACGTGTTACTTCTGAGCTAAGACAAAGCTCTTTGGTGTCAAGCTCGTCAACACACTTTCTGCAGCTCTGAGGTACTTTGGTATGACGTAAGCATTATGTTTCTTTGAACTGTTTCTGAAAGGTAATCTTACAGTACAGTATTTTCATAACCAAAGAAACCCTGAACACAATTATCATTATTACTTTTCACTTCAGCTGTTTGCCCAGGCAACAGTGGCTCTGTGGCGGAGCGGGGAACTGTGTGACGGTAATTAGGATTGCTCCTGAGGGGTCTGAGGATCTGTCAGGGGTGTCATCAGACATATAATCAGACCATAACCTCCATCACAGAGACAGACTAATTAGAGCCTGGTTAAATCAGATTAATAATTACACGTCAATGGACAATTATTGCACTATTGTAATATGGTTTTTTCGTGTCTACATCTATGACATATTATGACACAATCCACGGCACACAGCTGTCAGCCAGACGCCTGTCGCAGGAAGGTGACAGAAGACAACATCTGGACATGTGGGACAGGCTGGCATCTGTCTTTTCTCTTACGGTAAAAGGTCTTATTATGTTTCAGGGATCCAACCGATTGAACACAGATCGTCTTAACAAACGTTGTACGGCTTTAATTTATCTGCAGATATTTGTGTATCTTGATCTCTTATGTGTCTCTTCACAATCACACATCACCTCAGAGGCCTGGACAGTATTCTTTGTAAAATAGATGTTACCAATATGTATATAGATATATAGGAGGGGTGATAAATTAATCTGAATTGTTATCGAATATATATATATATATATAAAAATATATATAAAATATATAGAGATTTTTTCTTTACTAAATATTGCACCTCCTGCGATTTGAATATTGCACTAGTCCATATTGCGTACTTGATAACAATTGTGATGAATTGATCATCCCTACTTTATACGGTTAGATATATATGTTTTTCTAATGACATTGTATTTCTGTCATGATGATAGAGGAGCATACAGAATCCGATCAGGAGCCTTACCTCCTCTGCAGGCCTGGATGAAAAACATCTTGGGTTTGTTCTGTAGCAGCGGACAGTGCGCATTGTCAAAGGACTCAAACACCCAGTCCAGCTGAAATTAAACAAGTGACAAAGTTACACGTCTGAAAACGGGCTGCATCTTTACCCTTGAATGACGTTGTCTACATACAATAAGGAAAATACCAAACAAACCTGCAGGAGCTGTCCGTCTGTACCATATATCGCTCCTTCCACTCCGTGGGAGAGCAGACACACCACGCAGCTGTCCATCGTCCGGTGGTCCGGCCGACGGCAAAAGTTCTCAATGCACATCCTCATGCCCTGCACAGAGAATAAAGAACCAGGAAGGGTTAAAACAGGTAGGAAATACTGAACAGGTTGGTAAGGCCACCAGGCTGTTACATAGATCTTTGAATGTTAAATCTATAACATGCTTACTCATGTTGTAAATGCTTATTGAGCTTGCTCTGTGTGTGTGTGTGTGGTGTGTGGTGTGTGGTGTGTGTGTGTGTGTGTGTGTGTGTGTGTGTGTGTGTGTTACCTGAGCAGTGAGGTCTCTGTGGACTGTAACCACGTAGTCCAGCTCTGTGAAGACCTTCCTGAGGACCTCGTCATCCACCTCTCCTCCCTTCCTAGGGTCAAGGTCAGGCGCAGCACAAGGATCAAAGGTCACGTTACTGATCACCAAAACAAAACCACGAGGGGATGAATTAACTCTGTAAGACTGAAGAGAGAGAAACAAAAAAAGCACGTTGAAGAAATGGAAAGGGCAAGAAGGGATGAATTAATCCAAAATAACGTTAACACCTTGCTTGTATACATTAAATACTATAATTACCTTTACTAGTTATTACAACTAACAATCAATACATGTTATGCACTTCTGCCTCCAGCGCTGGCTCGTATGCAGACAGGTGACTGAAGTATGTCTCAACAACAAACAAACTGCAACCCTGTTGAGCTGACCTGGTGTAGAGAAGTATTTTACCTGCTGGCAGTGAGAGAGGTAGAAGTCTGCAGTGCACGGGAGCACAGGAGTGCTGATGGGACTATCTGCGTCCAGACTGAACTCCATGGTCTCCGCTGCACACAGAGGAGCACACAGTTAAACTCTGCTTGTTACAGGACACCTTGTGGATGCTGATGAAGTGTTCACACCATTGTTTGCTGCAGCCAGAAGTTATTATGCAACAACAAACTTTGCACTACAATGCTGTGAATGAGTCACAGCTGGGGCGTGTCCCCTGCAGGTACAGACAGCTGAGCGCTGCAGCAAACACACTCCTACACGTCTCAGTTATAACATTATATAATGAACAGTTCACACACACTGAAGTCTCTCAAGCTGCTGGCTACAAAATGTGTGTGCGTTGAGGTGAGTTCAATTCTCTGTCTATTTAAACTCGACAACAGATAAAGCCATTTCTACAGACACCACCCCGTGTCTCCACGGAAACAGACAAATATTGACAACAACACTAGACACAGAGAAACCTATTTCAACCTGCATGCAGGACTCACTCACCGCGTGTCCTTGCCCTCTTGGCAGCAACTTCTTCTTGGGTGGGAAATGGAAGAGAAGAGTCCCCAAACCTCTGGAATTCAAAATCATGCACAGATTATGAACCAGAAAGCCTGAGCTGCTCAACACAAACAGAAGACTGATCATGAATGATTCTGCAGTTAACTATGAGGTGACCGCAGCTTGTTGTCTGACATAAGATTGGTTTGTGATTCTCACATCCATCTGCTCATCTCTCTTCTTCGTCATCTGTCTCTCTGTCTTCCTGTCTTCCTCCCTGACTGGGGACAGTCCTCTGAATGGTGACTCTGAGCGCAGGCTGCTATCTGAGGCTTGGACTGGGCCTGACGAGGTGCTGCTCACCTCATTCTCTTCTTCTCTGTCTACTGAGGACGTCTGCCAAAGACCATTTAACTGGAGCATGCTGTTATCAGAGATCTGTAACTTTCTTTGAACTGCGATCATTTATAGCTGACGACTGTGAAACCTCATTAAAAGATTCAATACGAAGTTCTCGGGCATTAGCTTTTGTTCCGTCTAAATCTTGCAAAAATGTCAACAGTAACAAATGACTGCAGTCATCCTGGTTGAGGGATTATAAGCATCCTTCTCACCTCTCTCTTCCTTTCTGTCGTCGACTTGAGGACTCGCCCTGCATTTCCCTCTGGCTCTTCCTCAGGCTGAATAATCTGCGAGCAGAAAACAGTGTAAAAACTGCACTAAGTAAGAATCATTATGTATACAGGATCAGTGTGTAGGAGCTTTGTGCCGTGCGTGTATGATGAAGTGCTCACTCACCTCTACAGCCGTCTCTTTGCCATCTTTTTCTGGCGATCGTAAGAGCAGGTCTTGCAGGTGCTGCTGATCAGTTTCTTGCAGAGCTGAGCAGAAGCTGCTGAAGGCTCTTGGCCCCCGCTTTGGTAGGAGGAGGAGTAAGCGCCAGCTTCGTTTATGAGATGTTTGCTCAGCCTGGAGTAGAGGAGATCAGACCAGAAAACTAAACATCACGTGCAAAGTGTTAATCTATTCTACTCCATTTCCCCACCCTTAACATTCTGCTTCATAACTATTACCTGGTGACCCGTACAAATGAAACCATGTCTACTTGTGACCTCTCATCTAGAGTTACGTCCTTAGTGTGGACATGAACGGTACGCACTTCGGCCAACGAGTGATTTTGTTTAATTTAAAATATGTTTAAAGGGCTTAAAGAAGTAAAAGTATCCAGGTACTTTTATAAAAATGACAATAAATAAACCTTCCTTTTTATGATCTTGGGTCAAAACTTTACCAAAGTTTCTGCCCGGAAAGCCACAACCTATTATACAATACTAGAAAAGTAACACACACACACACACACACACACACACACACACACACACACACACACACGAGGGTCGTAGTGAGGTGCTGATCACTAGCAGTAGATCTCGTCCCTCAGGCCATCTTCAAGATCAACATGATTGTTATCTTGAAGATGGCCTGAGGGACTGCAAATTCAAGCAACAACCGATTGACAGCAATTTCAAAGTGAAACACATTCGAGGTGAAGGTGTAAGTTACAGGTGACCCAGTGGTGCCTGGTGCATTTATCTCCGGGGGCGACCCCGGATAAGCGGTAGACGATGGATGGATGGATAAGGCTATTTGCTGAGCTTAATGATTATATTATAATGAAACGTGCTTGCGGTTTTACAATTTGTTTTGGTGAAAAGTAAAAAGTGCAAAAGAAATCCATAAAAAAAAACAATGGCAGAACATTATGAACACATAACAAATAAAATATAGCATTATAGTAAATACTCAGTGTATCAAAGTACAACCGGCTCAAACCAGCTCTTATTGTACATAACTTCACCTGGTGAACATGTGTTGACAGTCAGACTGCTTATTATTACCTAAAGGATCCTAAATGAGACGCACGTGTGAGGTTCACATACCATAATAGTCTCTGCCATGCTCTCCGTCAGGATGTTTTCTGCCTGTAAGGACTGAATGAGCAGCTCGTCCACCACCAGGTCTTTGCACAGCACCGCAGAGCGTCTCCGCAGAGCCCGTCGGTCCTGCTCCAGCATGCCACACTCCAACATGCTGCTGCTGCGCACAGGCCAGGTGACAACACGCACGAGACTATCAACAACAAAACGGAAGTTTCACCAGTGGACGAAGTGACAGGAAACACCTCCTAACGGCGGTCTTTGATTGATTCAGATAGCTTCACCTCTTCACATGGCCTCTCAATCGGACATGTCGCTATATAGTTACACATTAAACAACCGTTAGCGGATCCTCGTGCAGTTATTATCACTCACGTGCAATGATTAGCGTTTAAAGCCTTTTAAAAAGAAAACCACTAATGCTAGCTGATCAATGCAGGTGTGTAGCATTATAAAAAGGTACAGCTAACTAATTAGTGCAAGACAATAACTAGCTAAAAGTACAGCTTTATATTGTTGTATCACCTAAACGTCACGATGCAAGATACTTTAACGTAGTTAAATTATATGTATAGTTAAACGTTGATGGCTAGTAACCAATGCTAACTAGCTAGCTAGCTCACTTCGGACTGCCCCTTTTTTCGTGCTTTAAACCGAGCGAAATGTAATTCCTTTTCAAACCTGCTTCTTACCTTTCCTGCTTCTGCAACAGAATATAAAACCGTGAGGGAGACTGTCGACGTGTTTAACACTCTTTCACGCAGATGGTCACCATCACTTCCTCACTACTCCACAGACCAGCGGGGGATCCGCGCTGCACTGCGTAGGGGCGGGACTACTACGTTGTTTTTGGATTTGGACCAATGAGAGCAGGATACATTTTGATTGGCGTTTCAAGTCTCCAATCACCTGGGTTCTCACAGAGCGTTATCCTCCTACTTTGAAACTACTATAGGAGGGGAGGCTTCCTAGGGCATTTTGAATTTGAATCTGGTTTTCTGTCAATAAGTAGCCAATTGATAAGGAGCTCTCTGGAGATAGGCACAAACAGTTAACTAATAGTCGTTTATCTCGAAGAGGATGGGCTGTTATTGGCTGAAAAGAATGAAGGGAATGGGATTCCAAGTAACCAGATTTCCAAGTATTATCATATGCATGATAATAGCTCAGAATAATAAAAAAACAAAACAGCATTTAATTGAGATATCTATTTAACAGTGTTTGAAAGTATCTTGCTATTTTACTTTAAAAATACTACAGTATCTATGCTATTTTATACTTCTATTTAAGAGATTTCTTGTACTTTTAATTAAACTATTTCACAGATATATTGTTTGTTACATTGCTACAGATTGAATTACCCAACAGAATAACATTTGATCTAACTTAAAGCATCAGTAATAATAATATAACCCTCATAGAGACCATTCTGCTATTCATTCTTTAAAACGTGTTTACATTTTCTGTAATGTTTAACATTTAACAAAAAAGAAAAACATTTCACATTGAAAGTGTCATCTTGTTATTGGTTATAAGAGTTTAAGTATAAGAGTTTGGTTATCTTCCTAACTCTAAGTTATATCCATTGCCTCAAATATTGTTCATCAATATTAATATACAGTATTGTAAAGTAGTTTAATAATAAGTATTTACCGCTGTCTCGGTACTGCAGCCATCTTAGAGACACGTGAGACTCTTTTAAACTAAAGAGTATTTCCAATCATAGCAGTGATGGAAAGTAACTAAGTACATTTACTTTGAGATACTTAAAGCCTTTTCCTCATACAGTGAAATACTTTACCTTTACACTTTACATTTACGTGACCGGTTTAGGGTTAGGGTGTTCGGATTAAGATTGAATAAGCTTTTTTTTTTTTTGGAGGCACCAGGAAGCTTATTTTGACTTCCTCCTGATCCATCTTTTTATTATATGATTACATCATTTATGTCGCATGAATTGTCTATGTTGTGTTTTTACTATGTTGTTCATTCTTAACACACGGCATCTATTGCACGTCCTGAGAGAGGATCCCTCCTTAGGTGCAAGTGAGATGGATGTAAACATAACTCGCTCTTGAATTAGAAACTATTATTCATGCGTCACATCCACTAATCAAATGTTTCCGGTCAAATGCAAACTTTACTAAATTCAGTTTGAAGGGCAAACTAAAGATGAATACTGAATGATTCTGTATGTGCTCAGGCACAGAAACACTGCACAGACCACATGAAGAACTTTCATTTTTCAGTTAAATCTATTTACGATTTAGCAGAATAATTACATCTGGCTGGCCCCGGGTTCACTATGTGGAAATGAGTTTGTTTTAATTGGATTACCTGCATGTTTTTGGGCGAAATGCACCGCTGAAGAACAACACAAACTAAATTGAAACTGTTCCTAAAGCATCTTTTTTGTGTGTGTGTGTGTGTGTGTGTGTGTGTGTGTGTGTGTGTGTGTGTGTGTGTGAGAGAGAAATATGAAGATATATATCAATAACATCTGCAGATGGATTCAGGATCGATTGCAAAGGAGTTGTGTCGCCCTCTTGTGGTGAACATGCGAACTCCACACAATCCGTTTGAAGGGCAAATTTGTCAAACAATTATTTGTTTTACTGTAA
Organism: Cottoperca gobio; assembly: GCF_900634415.1. Classification (NCBI taxonomy): domain Eukaryota; kingdom Metazoa; phylum Chordata; class Actinopteri; order Perciformes; family Bovichtidae; genus Cottoperca; species Cottoperca gobio. Next base: position 2,647,848 of record NC_041370.1, on the reverse strand, counting down.
AGAATAAACTAGTTGTGGCTCAAAAGCAGCAACAAGTTAAACTGTTTACTGTTTTAAATCTTTATTAGGAATCACAATTTTGACTTGAAACCAGCAATTGAGACCATAAACATACTAACAAAATATTTATGAGGGTCATTCTCCTCCTGTAGTTTATAACCTGACTTCTTTTTATGAGAAGAGTCGCCCCCTGCTGGATATTAGAGAGAAGGCAGGTTTAATGCACTTCTGCACGCCTTCACTTTTAGGACCTGGAGGTTTGCAGGATAAAATTATATAAAGATAATGTTTGATTAACTGCATATAAATATACGAAACTAATCTAAATAACTGCTACATAATGATAATAATGTGTTAGTATGTGAGGGCCCATGGTCCTGATAAAACATGCTTAAATGTGTTAAATATAGCAACAAATGCATCAAGAAAATGACCACTTATTTTAGACATCTGTCACATTGCAGACAACCACTTCTAATATTATTAATTAGTTGTTCCTTGTAGTTTGTAGAACTGGCAGAGTTGTCCATTGTAGTGTGAAGACTTCCACACCCCTCTCCCTCAGCCGCTGCTTGATCTGAGGAACAGAAGACACAATTAACAAATTAAAAGCAAAGCTTACTATAAGATTTATTTTTCAAGAAAATATCCAACAGAAATATAGTTTAAAACAAAAACAAGATCTCTACTGTGTCCCTATTTCATGTGCACGAGTCGATCTCTTCAGCAGCGCAGAGGATTGTGGGTAAGAATAGCCGGCACGTATGCACACTGTTAAAACACAACCAGGTGCAGCAGGACATCCTGGTATTTTTACTTAAGTGCAATAGTTATTCATGCGTTCCCACCACCCGATGGACTGGAGTGGTGCGTATTTGCATTTTGCTCAGGAAAACGGAGACGGATTACAATCAGATTTGTGATCTTGTGACGCGCTACATGTGGCTTGAATCTGGATGTAATCGCTACACTTGAAATGGGATCTTCCACTCACCTGCTTCAAGATGTCCTCTTGCTCTTCAGGAGTCATTCTCACAGAGTCCTGTGAGCTGATCCTCACTTTGAAGTACTTCACACTGCTGGAGCCTGACACAGTGACACACACATGTTGCATTATATTCATCATGACCGTGCAAAACAGACGTGAACTGAGCCGTTCATCTTCTATTCCCTTTTCTTGAATTTTACCACGGGTAGGAATTTGCTGGGTGATATTCAACATGGAGATAATAAACATCAGCTCTGCAGAATCACAAATTATTGAGATTATGAGCTGAAATTTAAACAAAACACAGAAGAAAGAATCTGAATGAAGAACTTTGCTCACCACATGTGCAGATGAAGGGGAGTGTTTGTGCACATGGCCGTTCTCCCCATCGACCAGATTCCTTCTCCAACAGAACGCCACACTTTCCGTTAGGTTCAGAATAAATGATTTGGCTTGCTTTCCAGTATCTAAACGAGGAGTTCGTCTGGTCGGACCACCGCCAGATGTCCTTGAAGAGGCCAACCCACACCTGCCGGGCCCCGGCTACTTCCTGGATCATCTGATACTCTGTATCATTCCTCACGCTGGCCAGGTCTGTGTGGTGTGTTCTGCAGAAGTCTCGAGCAACGGTCCAAATCTTAGCTTCTGTAATAAGAACGTACCGATCTCTTCCACGTTTACTTCCTAAAAGAAATGAACACAGTGTTATCGTTTTCATCTGTCTGTCTGTCTGTCTGTCTGTCTGTCTGTCTGTCTGTCAGCGCCTCAATGATGTTCACATCTGTAGTTTTGAGCGAAATGATTTGGTGTCTTGGTATGAAATGTGATTCACACATTCATGTCCCCCACAGGAAGAATTGTAATTCCTCAAGTGACCCCTTAAACTCATCAGCAGGTAAACAATTTAACTTGGCATCCCCTCAGCTGAGCTTTGTGTTCAATGCTAATTAGCAGATGTTTAACTAAACTATGCTAAACTAAGACTGTGAACATGCTAAACATCAGTGTGTGTGTGTGTGTGTGTGTGTGTGTGTGTGTGTGTGTGAGTGCAGGTATGACTCACCATCAAAGCAAATAGAATATTTACGGTCTGCACAGTGGTCTGACAGCAGTTTCTTCTGTTTATAACTTCCACAGTTGTTGGTGCCCGAAATCGGGTATTTGATTTCTCCCCCCTCGTGATGTTTGTCCACCAGAGACCAGTGCCACGTCTTCCTCGTCCCTTTCCAAAGTCCTATCCACGCGGCGTCATCGTATTGGTCCCGAACAGATTCAAGGAGTGTTTCCATCTCTGCCATGTCGTCGATGGTGGCCAGGTCCAGACACTTCTCTCTGCAGAACTTCTGAGCCTCGTACCAGGTTTTCTTTGTTTTCAGGAAGAGAAACGGAGGCTGGAGAAGACATGAAGACAGAGAACACAGCCCTGCGGGAGAGAAGGGATGGAGACACTTCTTCTCATTGTGTACATCATGCAACATGCAGAACAATCTGAAGCTCAGCTCACTGTCTCGCTTCCAGTCCTTCTTGTTTTGGTTGATTCACTTACTTTAAATGTTGATTGCCTCGTTTCTTTTTTGTGTTTTATGGTGTCTAGGATTTGTTTTAGTTTTTTGCTCGGCTATATTGTAAAAGGAAGTTGAACTAAAGGTTCAACTGATTGATATGTTGCTTTTCAGTGCAAGATATACAAGCAATGAAAGGAAAGACACATCTGGTGACGAGAACACCAAAGACTTGCTGCAGCTGATGGAAACTCTGTGGCGTGAACTTGTCATTATTCTAAGTCACGTTGGTTCGTCAGATGAATGTAAACTTGCACTGACAGAAAGTAGAAGGAGAAACACTGACCTGACAGAAGCAGAATGAGACGTAGGATCACATCCATCTGTGAGAAGCAGAGGAACCAACAGGAGTCAGTTACTTATACTCCAAACAATTGTGAGGAAATATATTAAACATTTAAAAATGTCATTGTTTACCTTCAAATTAAAAACGAGAAGAAGAAAGAAAGTTTCTTTCTTGTTTCCGTTATGAACACCCGTCCTTCCTCTGCCACCTCAGGGAAATGTGGCTTTGTGGGATGCATGGAAACATAACTCGCTCTTGATATTGAAACTATTATTCATGCGTCACATCCACTAATCAAATGTTTCTTCCTCTGCATGTAAAACACGCCGAGGAAGAATCCGGTCAAATGCAAAGTTTATTAAATTCAGTTTGAAGGGCAAACTAAAGATGAATACTGAATGACTCCACCTGCACTTAATGTACAGTATATCTCAAAAGTGAGTACACCCTTTAGATTTTTGCAAATATTCTGTTATATCCTTTCAGGGGATAACATTATCCTACTGAAACTTTGATATAACTTAAAGTAGTCAGTGTGCTGCTTGAATAACAGTATAGATGTATTGTCCTTTGAAAATTACTCAGTACACAGCTGTTAATGTCTAAACAGCTGGCAACAAAAGTGAGTACACCCCATAGTGAACATGTCCTAATTGTGCCCAATGATGTTGTTTTCCCGCCCTGGTGTCATGTGACTCGTTAGTGTTACAAGGATTCAGGTGTAAATGATAAGCAGGGCTGTTAAATTTGGTGTTTTGGGCACAATTCTCTCTGAATGCTGGACAACATGGCACCTCATGGCAAGGAACTCTCTGAGCGGCTGAAAAAAAGGATTATTGCGCTTCACAAAGATGGCCTTGGCTATAAGAAGATTGCCAACACCATGAAAATGAGTTGCAGCACAGTGGCTAAGATCATACAGCGGTTTTCCAGGACAGGTTCCACTCGGAACAGGCCTCGCCAGGGTCGACCAAAGAAGTTGAGTCCACGTGCTCAGCGTCATATCCAGAGGTTGGTTTCCAAAAATAGACGTGCGAGTGCTTCCAGCATTGCTGCAGAGGTTGCAGAAGTGGGATGTCAGCCTGTCAGTGCCCAGACCATACGCCGCACACTGCATCAAATCGGTTTGTATGGCCGTCGCCCCAGACAGAAGCCCCTTCTGAAACCGATGCATAAGAAAGCCCGCAAACAGTTTGCTGAAGACAATGAATCCAAGAACATGAGTTACTGGAACCATGTCCTGTGGTCTGATGAGACCAAAATAAACCTGTTTGGGTCAGATGGTGTCCGGCGTGTGTGGCGGCACCCTGGTGAGGAGTACCAAGACAAATGTGTTTTGCCTACAGTCAAGCATGGTGGTGGCAGCATCATGGTCTGGGGCTGCATGAGTGCTGCCGGCACTGGGGAGCTGCATTTCATTGAGGGACACATGAATTCCAATATATACTGTGACATCCTGCAGCAGAGCATGATCCCCTCTCTTCGGAAACTGGGCCGTAGGGCAGTTTTCCAACATGATAATGACCCTAAACACACCTCCAAGATGACAACGGCCTTGCTGAAGAAGCTGAAGGTTAAGGTGATGGACTGGCCAAGTATGTCTCCAGACCTAAACCCAATTGAGCACATGTGGGGCATCCTCAAGAGGAAGGTGGAGGAGTGCAAGGTGTCCAACATCTGTGCGCTCCGTGATGTCGTCGTGGAGGAGTGGAAGAAGATTCCAGAAGCAACCTGTGCAGCTCTGGTGAATTCCATGCCCAGGAGGGTTAAAGCAGTGCTAGATAACAATGGTGGTCACACAAAATATTGACACTTTGGGCACAATTAGGACATGTTCACTATGGGGTGTACTCACTTTTGTTGCCAGCTGTTTAGACATTAACAGCTGTGTACTGAGTAATTTTCAAAGGACAATAAATCTATACTGTTATTCAAGCAGCACACTGACTACTTTAAGTTATATCAAAGTTTCAGTAGGATAATGTTATCCCCTGAAAGGATATAACAGAATATTTGCAAAAATCTAAAGGGTGTACTCACTTTTGAGATATACTGTATGTGCTGAGGCACAGACCACATGAAGAACTCGATCATTCAGTTAAAACTATATTAATGTTATTATCTGTACGTAAAATATGCAATTTAAGACCAATAATGACTAAAATATAAAATCCTTTAAGCAGATCTCGTCTTAAAGAAGCCCTTTATAAATATATTAATACTATACATACATGGTGCATATTCTAAAGTACATTTTAGTTTTATGAAATCAACACAGCGACACACAGGAAACATGGGGCCACAACTACATGCAGCCCTGTGGCCCCTGAGACTCAACCGTATGAACGTTTCTGATTCTTTAGTTTACAGTCAGGTGTTGTCGTATTGAACTCATTTGTATTATTAAGTGCTTGTAATATTTATTATTTACATTATTCAAAAATAATGCAGTGCAATACAGCAACACCACAACTTATAACGAGGAGAGATTTAACCGTGAAGTTGAAGATCTCTGTGACTCAGTTAAAAAAAAGAAAAGGACATGATTGCATTATTACCTCCGAGGCTCATTTTAAAGACTATATTTAATTACATGCCTATACATGTTAGAAGTTCCTGCAATTTATTCATTATTTAATTCTCAGGCATCGCAGATTATATCCTCGAGAAGTGCAAATCACACTGAATTTAAAAGTGTGTGTAACATGGCTGTGTATTCAAAGATTTCTGGCCCGCTGCTGCAGCTCCCACTGCTGCAAGCTCCCACAGCTCCCACTGCTGCATGCACTGCTGCAGCTCCCACTGCTGCAAGCTCCCACAGCTGCAAGCTCCCACAGCTCCCACTGCTGCATGCAAGCTCCCACTGCTGCAAGCTCCCACTGCTGCAGCTCCCACTGCTGCAAGCTCCCACAGCTGCAAGCTCCCACAGCTGCAAGCTCCCACTGCTGCAGCTCCCACTGCTGCAGCTCTCACTGCTGCAAGCTCCCACTGCTGCAAGCTCCCACTGCTGCAAGCTCCCACAGCTGCAAGCTCCCACTGCTGCAGCTCCCACTGCTGCAGCTCTCACTGCTGCAAGCTCCCACTGCTGCAAGCTCCCACTGCTGCAAGCTCCCACAGCTGCAAGCTCCCACTGCTGCAGCTCCCACTGCTGCAGCTCTCACTGCTGCAAGCTCCCACTGCTGCAGCTCCCACTGCTGCAAGCTCCCACTGCTGCAGCTCCCACTGCTGCAAGCTCCCACAGCTGCAAGCTCCCACAGCTGCAAGCTCCCACTGCTGCATGCAAGCTCCCACTGCTGCAGCTCTCACTGCTGCAAGCTCCCACTGCTGCAGCTCCCACTGCTGCAAGCTCCCACTGCTGCAGCTCCCACTGCTGCAAGCTCCCACAGCTGCAAGCTCCCACAGCTCCCACTGCTGCATGCAAGCTCCCATTGCTGCAGCTCCCACTGCTGCAAGCTCCCACAGCTCCCACTGCTGCATGCAAGCTCCCACTGCTGCAGCTCCCACTACTGCAGCTCCCACTGCTCACCGTGTAGATAAACAAGCTGAACTACAATAACTCACTTCCTGTAGTTTTTTAGTCTGACGTGTACGCGTCTCTCTCACCTCAGTGTCAAAGTCCTGCAGCTCTCGGGTTGTTACCACATTGGGGCCACATGTTGCTGTTGCTGCACTCCAGTCCAGCAGGTGGCAGTGCTGTTTATAAAGCTCACTTTATTGCACGTCTACAGCTTTAAACATCACACAGCCGGCTGGAGGAAATACTTCCTGCTATCTGACATGAAGTGAAGAATATGGCATTCTCTTTCTGCAGTGTTTTAGGATATCTGAGACTGAGAATGTGGGAGAAAGAAACATAGTAAAGTCTGCTCAAGCTTGATCATATGTGAGTAAGGTAAGTGACAAACTACAGCATAGTGACCAACACCAAGAGAAGAATTGATATTGCTGCCCAGTGATGGAAGAAGCAAGTAAAAGCCTTGTATTTAAAACCTTAGTTAAGTAAAGGTATGTAATGTAAGTAAAATGTAAGTATGAAAAGTAAAAGCAGTCATTGTGCAGTAAAGTGTCAGTGTGTTGTGTTTTACTGCTGTAGGTGTTTAAGGTTGTGCTGATGTTAACTCCTTTATATCCTGTTGGTAGTTTAATCTACAGACGTGCATCTTATTCTGTAAGAGAGAGTTTTTAAATAGTTTATTTAGCTAAAGTTAAAACCTTCAGTTTATCACCTTTAATGCTTAAAGATGCTCAAACACACACTTTGCTTCCTCCTTTAGTATTTAGCTCAGACTGGAAATGAAACCGGAGCACCAGGATGTCATCCTGCAGGCGTGCGGTGCTTCATCCCTGCGTGTCGGTGCAAAGATCCAGACGCTGTGGAGCGGTTACGGGGAGATCGTCAGGCTGCCCCTGGAGGGCTGCGACCGGCCCTCTGTGGTCGTCAAGCATGTCAGGCTTCCCAAGGAGGCCGAGCACCCCGGGGGCCGGAACACAGATCGCTCCCACGCACGTAAAGTGAGATCCTACAAGGTGGAAACACACTGGTACCAGAACTATTCCACCAATCAGAGCTGTCGGACCCCTGCCTGCCTGGCTGCTTGTTCCCATGGAGACGAGATGCTGATCGTGCTGGAGGATCTGGATGTGGCCGGTTATGATCAGAGGAGGTATGACCGCAGGAGATGCTAGAAGTATAGGCATCAAATGAATGGATTTTAATGAAATAAAATAAATAAAATAAATAAAATAAATAAAATAAATAAAATAAATAAAATAAATAAATAAAATAAATAAAATAAAATAAATAAAATAAATAATATAATCCTTTCCTTTGCAAAATCGTACACATTACATGTTTGTCATGTTTTTACATGTTTTCCAAGTCTTTGAAAGCAAGCAGAAGTGTGAGACAAAATATAAATGTTTAATGCTGGATGAATAAGGATATTTTCTTTTGTAGGACCAGTGTGAAGGACAGAGAGATAAAGGCGTGTCTCAGCTGGCTTGCCCACTTCCACGCTCTCTTCCTGGGCGTGGCACCAGACGGCCTTTGGCCTGTCGGCACCTACTGGCACCTGGAGACCCGGCCGGACGAGCTGGAGGCCATGGACCACGCCGAGCTCAAAGCAGCAGCCGGTGACATTGACAAGATACTCAACGAATGTCGCTTCAAGACAGTCGTTCATGGAGACGCCAAGTTAGCCAACTTTTGTTTTTCCCAGAGTGGACGGGATGTGGCAGCTGTGGACTTTCAGTATGTTGGTGGGGGCTGTGGGATGAAAGATGTTGTGTATTTTTTAGGAAGCTGCATGGAGGAGAAGGAGTGTGAGAAGAGGGTACCAGGCATGCTGGACTACTATTTCACTGAATTAAAGCAAACTGTGAAAAAAGATGTGGACTTTGCTGCCCTGGAGAAAGAGTGGAGGGAGATGTTTGTGTATTCCTGGACAGATTTTCATCGCTTCCTGCTGGGATGGATGCCTGGACACTGGAAGATCAACCGGTACAGTAAACAGTTGTCCAAAGAGGTTCTCCGCAAACTGAAACTGTAACCAGAATTAAGATCTTTTTACTTCAGACAACCAGAGAACTGAGCGTGTAGCTGGAACAGTTTGAACCTGAAAATCTGTGTACGGCAAAATGTATGATTCACAATCGCTTCTGTACATTAAAACATGCTAATGGCAACAATTCTGGTTAAATAAAAGTTTGTGAAAAAATGCTCTGGCTTTTCTTTGGACTGGGAAACCACTGTACCATTTTTAAAAGCAATAAATGTGTCGGAGATATTTGTTGGGACAGTTTGACCAAATATGTGTGTTTTCTTTTAGAGATACATTTTAAAATGCTTCACAGGTTTTATCCAACTAATTATTATTATTATTATTATTATTATTGCAGAAACTCAAAAAAGACAGTGATGTAAGGGTCATTAGTTAATCCTGCTTTTACATTAATGCTTGAGTAATAATCTAATATATAACCGTATAATATTCACAGGCAACAGCTGCATTAAGTACTTTTACTTTTAAAACTTTAAGTACATTTTCCTGACTTTTACTTAAGTATCATTTTGCATGCAAGGCTTTTACAAAAGTATTTTTTTAAGAAATCTGATTGTATTGCCTGAAATGATTATTTTATGAAATATTATTGTATTTTTTCTTTTCTTTTCTCTTTTTTAAATTAATTAAATTTATTTCTTACTATATTAGTTACTAATGATGTCCTGTTATGCCTCTTATTTGATCCTTATTTCATTATGATGCCTACATTATTTCAGTTGTGTCTTAATGTCACATTTAAGTGTTAATTTCTACAATAAAGTGATTTAAAAAAGGCAGGACTTTAACTTTAGTGATCGGAACACTTCCTCCACCACTGGATTTGTTTCCCTGATCAGCTGTTGTGAAGAAGATGATGACGTGGCTTCCGGTCTCACACCCGACATTACAACAACAAGGCAGCCGAGCCGAGCCGAGCCGAGCTGGGAAGAAGAGACGACGGTACGACAACAAGAGTAAAAAGGTGCGTGAACAAAGATATTGTGGTAGCGATAATCTGCCTTCAGGTTGTTAAATTAAAAGCGTTAAGTGTGTTGTCACTGCGGTTAACGGTTTGCAAGTCCAACCGAATGTCCTCGCGAGCAACAGCTAAGCTAACGTTAGCTAACGAGCTAACCCTTTTCCCCTGCTTTCACGATCCAAATCTAACCAGGAGTGACCTCTTGGCTTATAAAGCGACTTTAATAAGTGTGTTTGTTAGTTTGTGAACACGGGGGGTGTCCTGGTGAACGGGTTAGCTGTTAATCCCCGGGGTTAGCTTGACTCGGCATGATTTACAGTTAGTTGATTGTTGCCAGTCTACTGTAAGGATGACGCAACATGGCAGGTGTCAGGAACTCGTAGTGAAACTCACGACCCCCCCACAGCGAGCAGTTTCTGTTTTCATGTCTTCAACTGTTTTGCATTCAAAATACAGAAGTGCAACACGTTATTAGCTTAGCTAGATACCCTCTATGTAGCCTACTTTAATGTATCTGTCAGGGACATGTGCATAGGTGTGAATCATTACACTTGGTGGTGCTATTAATGTAGTAATGTAACAGTATTAAAGACATTAATATATATTATATATATTATATTCTTCCTTTTTGTCAACTGGGCATGGGACGATGTGAACATTTCATAAAATAATTCATATATATATATATATATATATATATATATTATATATAATATATATAATATATATATATATATATATATATATATATTATATATATATATATATATATATATATATATATATATATATATAATATATATATATATATATATATATTTTATATATATATAATATATTTTATTTTATATATATATATATATATATATATATATATATATATATATATATATATATAACATCATACCATCATACATAATGGTTGATATAAGATATAGTTTCAATCAGGACCTGGGTATAAGAATTGACAAAACATTAAGTAAAACATACATTTTTTTAAGTATATGAATAAAACAGTAAAAGCTATACAGCTAAGTATATAATGATTAAATGTGATCCATTTATTCTGTAATGAAAATCTTCCATCACAGCAAAGACACTCAGACTTTTCCTCCTCTTTTCACCAGAAATCCAAGAACTATCCCTTCAGAAGGATTCCCATCGATAAAGTTGGAAACCACCAACTTCTCCCACAGATGAGGCAGATGTTGTAGAGGGGAACCACACCCCCCCCACCCACTGCAGAGACAGTTTAAGCTGTGTTTTTGCTGAGTCCAGAATGGAGAGGATTTGAGGGAGCTTTCTCCTCAGGTCAGTCCTGAGTTTTAACACTAAGCTCTCCTGAGCTCAGGTTCTTCAGAGCCCACCCTGCTAGTAATATGAGCCATGGACTCCTGGGCAGTTGATAGTCCTGTAACCCTGGTCCTTAAGGCCCCCAACCAGAAGTATGACGACCAGACCATTAACTGCTTCCTCAACTGGACCGTGGAGAGGCTGAAGAGTCACATCTCCAACGTGTACCCCAGCAAGCCGGTAAGTCTCTCTCACGTTGGAACGCTGTGTTGACGAATGCTTCAGCATATTGATGGTATTTCCCCTCTTGGATGAAATTGACATTTTGCCACTTGCACTGTTGTTAAATGCTTTTGAGCATGCTTTTCTCTCCACCATGGCTCCAGTCCCAAACAAACTGAAACATGACACAGTGTGTGTTTGCCGGTATGTCATTGTGCACGGTGACCTGTCACAGAGGCATGAGATTACAAGATATCAGACAACTAGGAACTGGTTCTCATTCCAATGCCTCCGACCAAAAGACAAATAAAAGGCCTCTGACTCACAACTATTTATATTCTAAAATCATTTTCAATTTGGTTTCGATTAATCGGTTAGTCTACAAAACAGTAAAGTGTTTCAAATGTCTTTCCTTTCTCCTTTTTGAAAAGCCAGAACCATCAAATCATTCTCATATTTCTATGAAAATGTTTGCAAGCGATTAACTTTCTGCCCATCGACTGTCCCGTTAACCGTCTGAGCTCCAGACTCTGCTGCTTTGTCACAGCGAACAACTGCAGCATAATCCACTTCACGTATGCTTCGAATGCTGTGTGCTGTGTCAAGGCTGTTCACAGGTGCTTTGTGTTGGCTCGTGCACTTTAGAGCTCTGTACACTCTGTACACTACGTTTCTACGCCTCAAATTCCAAACTTTAGAACCTCTTTGTACGGCAGATTCTTTAAAATACATATTTGGCTGAAGTTGTGAGTAAAATGCAGTTTCTGATCCACTTTATAGGAGATATTTATGACAACTCCCCCCTTTTTTTAAATTTCTGTTTTTAATTGTGTCATGATAAAGAAACACGCAGCAGACACAAAGAGCAAAGCTGTGTTTCCATAGCAACACAGTGTGTGTGTTAAAATGTCAGAGAAAGTTTGTGCCCCAAGTCTATTTCTGTAATAAAATAATCAGATCGCACTGCAGAAGAAGAAAGACGTGCCACCATTTATTTGCATCGTCGGGAGAATGAGGTGATAACCTTCGAGTTACTCTGATTATTTATACTTTATATATATATATATATATATATATATTTATTTATATATTTTTTTAATATATATTTATTTGTATATTTTTTTAATATATATTTATTTGTTTATATTTTTAATTATTTTATTTATAATATATATATATTTTTATTTATTTATAATATATATATATATATATATATATTATATATATAATATCATATATAATATATATATATTATAATATATATATTATAAATAAATATATATATATATATATATATATATATATATATATATATATATATATATATATATATATATATATATTTATAATATATATATTATAAATAAATAATAAATATATATATATATTATAAATAAATAATATATATATATTTATATTTATATTTATATATATATTTATTTATTTATAATATATATATTTATTTATAACATGACGTGAAGCTCAGAGATTATGATGCACACTGGCTCTGCTTTTACTCAAATTTGAAACCTAATCTCTTGCACAGCAATCTAATCCAAAAGTGCATAATGACTTTACACACATTTCACACAGCAACAGCGTCTTCCCCCCCCCTCACGGCTGGACTAGAAAACGTTTGTGTATTTAAAAGGCTGATGGTTCTGCTCTGTGTCGGTGTTTTACAGTCAGACGAGTAGCTGAAGGTGTTTATTCTACACCTTCCAAACTGCCGTTGAGAGAAGTCTCATAAAAAGATCCGTAGCTGCTCTGATGCTTCACACGGAGTTTGTGGACGTGGACGTTTTTACAGAGCACAGGTTCAGTTTTGACCTTGAAAACAACGATAAAACATTTGTTGAAGTTTTATCTCCCGGGACCTTTTTCTATGAGGCAAAGAATCCTTATCAGGTTACACTGTAAAGAGAGTGTGAGGTGGCCGAGATAAGTGGGCCAGCCGGTGACCTACATGTTCTCTGTGTTCTGTACTTGTGTCTGTAAACTGCTGGTTTCTTTGTCTCAACATGCTGTTTGTGTTGTAGCTGTCCAAAGACCAGCGGCTGGTGTACTCGGGAAGACTCCTTCAGGACCACCTGCAGCTCCGAGATGTGCTCAGAAAGGTAAAGCTGAAGCCGTGTTGGGTGTGTTGTTGCTCGCAGGTGAACGCATGAGCAAATGTTCTGCACGTTCACCGACCACATGCATGAACCCGTAACTAAAAAGTGCCATTTAAATGTTATTTCTTCTACTGCAACAAACCATTATCGTCATTATCGTTAAGTTAAAGAACCGAGATCTTGTCACTGACAATAATCCGACACACCAAGTCAAAGTTATGAAACATTACTGTGTGAGCTTTCAACAAATACCAGATTTAAAGAGTCATTGACCAAATCAAGCGCCCAAAATATGAAGTTTTAAATCCTTTTTGACAGAAAAGCATCAAACTGACACATTTAAGAAGATTAGACGAGCAAATCTTTGGTCTTTAGTCATAAACAGAAAGACAAAGAGCAAACACAGCGTGTCCTGTGAGCTGCGGGGGAACTGGAACTGAAACTGGCTGCCTGGGAGACAAACGCTGATCTGATGTGTTTGAACAACAAAGAGTGAGCATTGTGTCTGAATTCTGGCTATTTCCACACTAATCCCTCCCCACCTACCCCCACCCTCTCTCTCTGCTCTATCTGCCTTCACCTCCTCCTCTTCCTCTTCTTCTCTCTTCCTCCCAAATCCTCGGCTCGTGCCTCGACCACGTCGACCTGCAGCAGGATGAATACCACATGATGCATCTGGTGTGCGCCTCTCACAGTCCCCCGGCCTCGCCCGCGCCCCGCAGCCCTTCGATGGCCAACTCTTCAGCGTCTGGCTCCAGCGTGAGTACACACACGCACACACACACACACGCACACACCGCTCACCTCACCTCCTGTGGGGCTCAAACAATGTGCGTGCGGCAGCTTTGCTTGAAGTTGTTTTCCTTTGTACTGTTCATGAGGAGCTGCTGAACCGTGTTGACTTCCACTTGTTTGATTTGTTGCTGGCAGAGAACACACGGAGACGTCCTGCAGGCACGATGCTGTTGAGCTGTGATTTTAAACCTTAAGAGATTTTGTGTTTGACTTTATTCACCTGAGTTTGACTGTTTTCACCTCAAACAGCCGCGTTAGTCAGAGTCACGCTGCCTTTACAACCGGCTCCATCACTTTGAACACATCTAAGTGCTCAGCTCAACTTCTGATCCACATGTCGTCCCTCAGAGTTCAGACGCCGCCGCCGGCTCCGCCTCCCCTGCCGGTCAGTCCAGCCTCCTCTTCCTCTTCTGTCCCCGCAAGTTCTGATGGCCTGAGGTATCGCGGCGGCCTCCCGCAGTACAACCCTCAGAGCCCTGCTGATGTCTCTCAGTGGTAAGCAAGTCTCCGACGCCGTGAATGTAACGTACACCTCATTTTCCTGCACGTTGCAGCTTTGACTCAAACTCTAGTGATTTAAAGTGTAACGTGATGTCTTTAAACACAACTGTAATAAATGCACTGAGAGAGGTGCTCATTGTTAACACGGTTAATCACACGTTCCTCCACAGGCCTAATGGAGCTCAGGTCCCTTTACAAGGCGACCTCCCTGCCAACATGCCCCCCCACCCCATGCAGATGCTGTGGTGGCAGCAGATGTATGCACGCCAGTACTACATGCAATAGTAAGTTAAAGAAATGTGTCACGAATGTTCATACAGAAGATTCTTTGTGAAGTGATTCACTAGTGGACATCCCACTAAAACCCAGCAAAACATCCGTTTAGTAACGCTCGCACGACTCCTGCAGCACGATCCGAACACGGGGAGTAACTGAAACACAAATCGTTGCTCTGCAAGTGAATTATTCTGCGAGTTGAGTTCTTCTCTTCTAAATATCTTTTCTCTCTTCAGTCAAGCAGCGGTCGCCGCCTCTCAGCCTCCCAGCACCCCACCTCCACCCTCTCCCTCCTCCTCCCCCCATCAACCCGCTCAGCCCAACGAAGCCGTGCAGCCCCCGCTGGGGCCCAACCCGGCCCCCAACCCTCTACCCGAGAACCAGCCGGCCAACCCCAACATCCAGATGAACGCACAGGGCGGGGCGGTGTTGAACGACGACGAGCTGAACCGCGACTGGCTGGACTGGCTGTACACGGTGTCCCGCGCCGGCGTCCTGCTCAGCATCGTTTACTTCTACTCCTCCTTCAGCCGCTTCGTCATGGTGATTGGCGCCATGCTGCTGGTCTATCTGTGAGTTATGTTTTACATTTCTCACATCTTTCATTTGTTTGAATGTGTTTGTGGAAAAAGTCAGTTTTGAAGCACTTTTGAAACATGTCCATGTGTGGACCCCCCCCCCCCCCCCCCCCCCCAGGCACCAGGCTGGTTGGTTTCCCTTCAGGCCGGAGCAGCAGAACGTCGGAGGAGGAGAACGAGCCGAGCCTCCCCAGGAGGAACCAGAGAGACACCAGGACATCCAGGACATGGTGAGATGTCACGTTGCTCTCTCAGCAGTTAAATATGAGTTTTGTGGTTCAAGGTTCAAACGACCTTTTTTATTCTTTGACTGAGATTAGAATAAAATGCCCAGATTGTCAAACTTGACACATGACTAAGAAAATGGACACTGCTCTGTACCAGGATGCAGATCTGCATCAATCATGGATTATTAGTGATGATGGCAGTTGAAGAATGTGATGGTCCGATTGTAGCGCTACATCTACTTTCTGTCTCTCCCCCCAGGAGCGTCTGATGGATGAGGGGATAGAGGACGAAGACAGGGATGAGGAAGGAGGTGGAGGCCCAGAGGACCAGGCCCCGGCCGACGGTCTCCCCGAGCCAAGCTTCCTTACCGTCGCGTGGTTCTTCATCAGCACCTTCTTCACCTCGCTAATCCCAGAAGGACGACCCCAACAGGCCAACTAGGCGACCCCACACCTCCACCCTACCTCTCATACACCCCTCTTCCTCTTGCCAGCAGGTACCGCTCTACAGAAGTATCACGATGACCACCTTCTTCTTTAATGTCCTAAATACCCCAAAAACCATCTTCAGATCCCCGCATACCTTCAAACACCCTTTTATCCCAGAGCGCCCGGTACAAACCTCCTACACGCTGCCAACCAACGGCCCGACACGTGAAACCCTCTGAAGTTTGAGAGCAGCGTTCTGTAGGACGGTCAGAGAATAAACCAACATGTAGAAAGTTAATCTGGCGTTGTGTTGATGGAGTAAGTGCTTTAGCAGTGAAAGTGATTTTAATTTCTTTTCATCGATTGTGAATTCATTGACACGTGGCGATGGCCGTGAGAGACCCTGGAGGGAGCCGTCTTTCATTTTAAGCATCATGCTTTTAAATAAGGGATGTGACGCACACACAAAGAGCGAGGCAGGAGACGTGTGTCCTTAACAAACCGCATCCCGAGAGACATTTTCATGTATGCACACAATGTGCGTAAAGACATTGCAGCTACTGAAGCACATTGTTTTCCCACTTTGTGTATTTGAACATTATTTACACATGTAAGTATAGGCATCTTTAATTCCTGAATATATGCTTTTTTTTAAATAAAAAATATTGCTGCGGTTCCACTCGTCTGCTGTTTTACTTCCTGTCATTCAACACGTAGTTCCTCTGGCGTCCTGCAGGGGGCGGGGTTCACACACTGATTGAACTTCCTTGTGTGGGACTTTAAATTGTTTTCATGCAACAATTATTTGCACATTTTGAGGATTTAATTATTTAATGCTTGTACATAAACCCCCAAAATATTATCTCCATGCGTTTTGTTATCTCCCATTTTATCATTTTCATATTCAACCGCTCAGCCGACGACATTTAGAGTTTGTGATTGCTTAAAATGTGAACTGGCATATAAAGAAAGAAGGAATAAGCTGTCTGTAGATTTCTAAAGATCTAAAAGAAGATGCTGACTGATCAGTATGCATCATTTAATTAGAATTAGAAAACATGTCTGAATTTCAGGAAAATGTATAAAACTGCAGAAAACTGTTTATGAAAAATAAGCAGTCAGAAAAGAAACATGGCCGACAAGAGGACAACTTTTTTTATATAGTTTCAGATGTCTTAAAACACTGGTGAGAGCTTATTCCAGCGTGGCGTTCTGGGAATATTTCTAGTGAAATATGTCAACAGCTGTTTTGTAAAGACGTTCTCGGTCCACAGACGGTGAATCCGAATCACTTTGGGCGTCATCATGAGGACAAACGTTTACCTTCTTTGGTTTATGACCAAATACTTGCAAAACGAATGACGTTCCAATCAGCCGGATGAAACCATGTTCTGTCTTCAGCTTAGTAGATGTTAGCAGATGAACACTGAGCTGGTGATCAGGTGCTGCCAAACATCTGCGTGCTGCGTCATTGTGAGGGGAGCGTATATGTTCCCAGGGTCCGATGTTCTCCAGCTTAATATCCTCGTATTGTGACACATTAAGGAGAACGTTCAAAGTGTTTAATGTTCTCAGCAATGTTTCTCCAGGTCAGATGTTGAAGTCACAGCTAACTGATGATAGACTCCCTGACACCTGCAGCACCGCTTCTTTAGATATTGACACATTGTTACCATTCAAACTGCTTTTTAAAATGTCCACCTCCCTTCATTTGTTTACCAATCTCTTACACTGTAACTTTATATCAGGAACAAAGGATTCTGGGTGGAAAAACTACAAAATGAATGAAAATAAATCTTCAGTCTGGAATGGAAATGTCAACAGTAGCAAAAGAACCGTGTCTTTAGAGCCTCCCAAAGCCTGAAGGCCCGGACACAACACACAGACAAAGACTGGCTGTTGCATCGCCTGCAGAATAAGTTGCACTTGAACACACCGCAAAGACTACGATCAACTAGCAGGTACGTTCTGCACGAGAGGACTCTCTATATACTCTATGATGAGCCTCTGAAGGGTTCCACGTGGAACCTTTGTAAGAACACAGCGATCACATTCTGCTCAGACTTCATGGAGCAGTTCATGTCCTTGGGTTTGAAAAGAAGCTTAATGAGAGCTCGCTTGTCTCTGGTGCATGTTAAAGTTAAAGCTGCTCAGACACGCGGCTGCCTGATAGAGAGGTGAGCAGGGAAGCAGCTCAGACAGCGATGCACTTCAGAGAGTCCTCCAAAACCCCCTAATCAAATGACCATGGATTTTTGTGTAGTTGGTCGTAGAAGGCCCAATTAATTATGCATGACAGCGGCTTGACGGCCATTTGATTTCGTTACGCGTGCCCCCTCCGAGCCGCCGATCCAATCAGGTTAGGACCCCCCCCCCCTCTCTCTCCCTCTACCCGGGGTTAGACTCCCCTTATCGGAGGGAGAGATTTCTTTAAGAGGGTGTTTGGGGCCTTGTAGGACATTTCATCATCATAATAAGTCCTTGTTATGCAGAAGGCTCTCTCCTGTTTCCCTGCTATCAGGCCTCGTTGTCTTTGCAGCAGTTGGGCTGGACACATGCCACGGAGAGAGATGACTTCATTAGGTGAACAGAGGGAGGGGGGGGGTGAGAGACAGGGTGTGACACCTGTAAGGACGCGATGGTGATGCACTGTAGCACCTGCTCTCACTGAGCATGTGCAGCAGGGACCCGACCGTCACTTTCTGTTCTGTGCCATAAAATCCATCTGATCTGCAAGAAGTTTGCAATATTTTATCCCGACCGATCAGCTGACCAGAGATCAACCAATAAGTAACAAGCTATGTTTGAGGTCATGAAGGTTCTTTCACTCCTGACATGTTTGGTTAAAATCTAACTGTGGCCCGGTTGCTCGGTCAGTACGGTTCGTTTGAAAGCTGTCAATCAAACCCAGGTACAAACCAAACTGTAGTATTGACAAGATGAACAGCTGGTGCACACTAGTGTACAGGAGGAAGAGTTATGGATCTATACATCACATTCAAGCTTCACTGCTGTGAACGCACGTTAAACATTAAACGTGACTCAGATCAGGAAGTTAATATTTAAACTCCTGGTCTGAATTTGACGACACTTTCGGGACAGAAATATGATTTTGAATGCGTCTTTATATCCCAGGTGGAAGTTCGGCACTATCTTTCCCTGTATTGTTATCTGAGATCATATCTTGATGTTTGAATCGTCCTGTGCAGCTCGTGTGTCACAAGTCATATTATATTACATGTAAAGTGGATTTCCTTGCGTCTGACACTGAAAGGAAAGCGTCTTCTTCCAGACGTGATCCTGTGACTCACTGCTGTCACAAACACGTACGAGATGTTTGGGATTAACGTGATTATCTCGTGATTCAATTCATTCCCAAACGTAACTGCATCCGCATCAAATCAGCCGAGCATTTCTGCACGAGCGTCACATTCGTCTTCTCCCCGAGAGTTGCAGAGCATTGAGTTTGTGATTTAATGATCTGCACGTAATCAAACATCTCCAGCTCAATTAGAAATAGAAGTATTACAAGAAGAACAACGTGTTATAGTATTATATATATGTTATTTCATTATTACTGCTGCTTCATTAACGGTAGATATTTAAATCTTCCAGCTGATCAAGGTGGAGCTTTTTTAATGCATTGATATATTTGTAGTTTGCAACACTTAAGAAGCAACTGAGGAGCTGCGGAGACGTTTATTCAGGACGTGTGCAGTAAATAAATGTCCAGTTTGACCCAAAGGTCGAGGTTTTAACGTCCTTACAGCTCAGCGTCCAGCGTTGCTCCTTTTCTCGTGACATAAACCAAAAATGTTCTCAAACAAAGGCTGACCTCGTCAAGTGCAGCTGCATCAATTATCCCAAAACAAGGATCGTAGTCGGACAAACATTCACGTAAAAACATTCTACAAACTGATCCGATGTTCAACGTGGTGGTAAAAATAAATTCAGTATTTCCCCTTGAAATAGTTTAAATTACACTTTTAAAGATTTAAGACTTTTTCTATGCACACAAAAGGTTTATTTACACATTTTCTTTAAATCTGTGAACACAAGATAATCCCTCCACCCTCCAGGTGTGGCATCTCGAGATGCAGATCAAACAGCTCGACTACACAGGTGAGGTTTGGGCTCGTCACAATAAAACAGGAGCAGTTTGTGCACAAGTTAAGAGAATAAAAGCCTTTCGTGTGCATGAAAAAGTCTTAAATCTTTTATTCCAGCCAGTGAAGAAAGGGAGCAAAATGTGTTGTGCTTATATCTTTTGCTTATTGTAGTATAAAATGTAAATACTATAATAAAGTATGTACAATGTGCTGCAGTACTTCCACGTTTCCCTTCTGATTTTGGGTTATTTCTAAATGTTTTAGGGTCCCATAAAGCTCAGAAGTAATCTTATCTTTAATGTCAGACTACTTTTGAAATCTTTAGTAAAATAATTTGTACTTGAGCAGGAATGCAACCAGGAAGTGAACACAGTCGGCGGTCTGTCAGGACGTCCCGCCGTCTCCGCTTGTCCTCGGGGCAACTTTGCTTTCAAGGTGTATTTCCTCTCAAACGATTCCCCATCGTTTGCCAACAGGTTTCACATTTCAGCACAAACTCTCCCGTGTGTGTGCTTTGTCTTCCCTGAAGCACTTTGTGGCCTGTTTGTTAAAAGCGCTTTATCGCTAAATTTGACTTGGCACGTCTTGTCAGGACAGACTGCGGCTGATTCTGACCTGCAGATAAAACATCCATTAAGTGTCTTGTCTGGGGCGATTCTGTACTCTTACCCTATTAGCATATTGTTAGCCATTTGCGAGATGAGTGCAGCGATGGATACACACGGCCGCTGTGCAGCCAGTCACCACGCCATAAAGAAGCACCTCTCACTCTGCTGCTGTGCTAAATGACGTCTCCGACATTGTAATGCTCGCTGGCTGTCCTCCGCCAGACGATTCAAACGACCGCTAAAAGCCCGGGGGAAGGCAAAAAAGGGCCAAAATGCAAAATTGATGGAAATTACATTAGATTCAGCTCATGCTCCTCACTGTGTAAATTATGCCCCAAAATGGACTCTCTGGCCCGACTGTTGGCTCCAATTTGTTGGGCCATACCTCACGGTGGCTTGTTTTGTCCTTCCCCTCTCTCTTTAATCCAATCACAGCCACACTGGATGTTATTTATTTGTTTATTTATTTATTTTCGAAGGATGTAACCGATTGTTATCAGGGCAGAAGTGGAGCCTTCTTCCTGGTGAAACGGTGACTAACGTCCAGCCATCGATCCGTCAGTTCGTCTGCGGTGGCGGGTGATGCTTCTGGTGATAGACGACAGTGTGTGTTTATATGTGTCCGTGTAGTTTGTGTAGCCTTCTGGAGTCAATAGTGCAAACATGGGTGTTTTTCAGTCCATGGGTTGTGATTGAATAAGTTCTTCTGAGCACTAAACTGTTTTCTGTGCTCATTTCATGTCCACGTTGTTTTTCTCTCATAACATTCTTTTAGTATTGAACCCATTTAAACATCTCCATCAAGTGCTGCAGCTTGCCTTTAATGTTTATGGTCATAAAAGC